>NW_010207004.1:0-11161 GCF_000695765.1 Mesitornis unicolor
AGTTGTTAAACAGGACTGGCCCCAGAACTGATCCCTGGTGAACACCGCTTGTGACTGATCACCAACTGGATTTAGCTCCATTCACCACAACTCTCTGTGCTCGGCCATCCAGCCAGTTTTTAACCCAGCAAAGTGTATGCCCAGCCAAGCCATGCCCAGCCAGCTTCTCTAGGAGGATACTGTGGGAGACGGTGTCAAAGGCCTTACTAAAGTCCAGGTAGACAATGTCCATAGACTTCCCCTCGTCCACCAAGCATGTCACCTTATCATAAAAGGAGATGAGATTGGTCAAGCAGGACCTGCCCTTCCTGAACCCATGCTGACTGGGCCTGATTGCTTGGTTGTCCTGCATGTGATGTGCGATGGCACTTAGGATTATTTGTTCCATCACGTTCCCTGGCACCGAGGTCAGACTGACAGGTCTGTAATTCCCTGGGTCTTGCTTCCGGCCCTTCCTGTAGATGGGCATAGCATTTGCAAGCCTCCAGTCAACTGGGACCTCCCCAGTCAGCCAGGACTGGTGATAAATGATGGAAAGTGGCTTGGAAAACACTTCTGCCAGCTTCCTCAGGACCCTGGGGTGGATCCCATCTGGCCCCATAAACTTGTGTATATCTACGTGGTGTAGCAGTTCACTAACCAACTATTCATGGATTAAAGGGGCTTCACTGTGCTTCCTACTCCAGTCTTCCCACTCAGGAGGCTGGGCTTCAAGCTGGTTATGCAATCTCACAGTATCATAAAATGTATCCTTTCAGTATCTGGCTTAAATATCTTTAATGTGTCCTGAGGTGATCCCTGGGCCAAGGAAGAATAGAGCAACATTCAAAGCAGGAGTTCTTTGGCCACATTCCCAGCATAAGCCATCCTCAGAATCATCAAACAGGACCGTGTTCCTGAGCTGAGGCCTCTGAAGATCCTGTCCTCAACCAGGTTTATCAGATCTGAACACCAAAGGAACATTTTGGAGGTGGAACTGGATTTTGAACCACTGTCATGCCCCAATATGATGGCTGGTTCAGTCTCTATGAAAGACCATATGAAAGCCTGTATGTAGAACACCTTTCGATGCCAAAGCTGATTTAAGTGACAGACAGAATGTATATACACTTCCTTCACTGGCAAATAGGCAGGAAGCTATTGGAACTATCAATCAGAAAGTTAGTATTTAATCTGGGTTCAACACAAACTTTTTATATGCCTTTGCTTCCACCTTACTCCCTAGTGACAGTAATCCTTAAAAAGTAAAATTATGGCTTAAGAGCATGAAGCAGCTTGAGATGTTATTAAATATAGAGTACTGCAGTAGCGTAAGCCCTGTGTTTTGTGGAGACAAGGCATCTAATGTTTAAAGTGCTTGCATAGATTGCAGGGCACTTTGGGTTTTTTTTTACTCTTTCTTTGCTACTAGATTTCCTTCCTGCCCAATTTTGTCCAAGTGTCTTGAATTTGTGGGTTAAATTTAAAATGAAAAGAGTGACACTGCTCCACCTCGCAGTGATAGAGGGGATGATATTTAGGTTCTTTGGTATAAGAGTGGCAAAGGCATGCTAGACAGCTGAATGGTAAATTGAAGAAATATCATTAATAAGCCCCAACAAATTAACAGCTAGCCCATAAGCCAGTACCTTTGTGTCCTCTATATCAAATTCACCGTGCATAATCCTTTCTTGTGCTGAGCTCTGCTGATAAAGGAAGGATTCGTTAAAAATTATTTAGCACTATTCATTATGGAAGACTTACAGGGCTCCTGCTTGTCAGCAGAGGTTTCAAGAACCAGCCTGAAGACTTTGGAAAAAAATATTAAAAAATCCCTCACTTTAAAAGCTGGGAGGGGGGGAGAACATTTTTCTACACTTCAGGAGGAGCTTTAAGAAACCAGTTTGGTTTTCAATAGTGTCCCTGTGAATAGAAGCCAGATGGTCTTTAAACCAGCATTTCCCGCACCATTTTAGGCGTGAAAGCCACTACTTGGATGGAGCTGCAAGGAGGAGAGATAGGGATGGCAAGATACAGGCAGCACACAAAGGAGAAATAAGAAATTCTTTAAACAGGGAATGAAACATACTGTTTGACAGCTAGAAAAGGGGGGAGTGTCAGGAAGGTAAAAGGGCAGGCTCCATAGAGGTAAGCAGAAATAATGGAGTGTAGAGTAACAGGATGTGAAGAGGTTATAATGATCATGGTAGCCAAGTGTGTAATTTGCAGTGAATAATTGATCCAGTGCCTTTATTTTATTTTTTTTTTACTGTTTCTCATCAAGAAGATCACAACTTTCTTGCATCTGTTCCATCCCGATGATTCAGTGAGTGATTTCTGCAATTGAAGCTTGGTCTGTATACTGAACACAAGCAAAATTCATTGTGAATATACAATATCAGAAATTGTAGTTGAGTTTTGATGGAACACATAAATCACATGTTATTTTGTATTTTCTCTAATTAGTGAGTGTAACTCTACCAATTGCTGTGACATTTCTCCCAATTACGCATTCAGAATATGTTTTTCATTAATATTCTTTTAAAATGGACTTTCTCTCCAAATGCTTATGACAGTAAACTCATTGGCAAGAATATTACTGCAGTTTTTACAATCTAGGGTCTTAAAATTCCATGGTACTTTATTTTGTTAAAGTGTAAGAGTTTACATGAGAGACCATCCCAAATTCCAGCATATATAATTACTCTCCCCACATGAAAATATCTAATATAGTCTTCATTAAATGAAATAGGTCTCTAAGCCTCTGCTGAATTCTCACTGTAGAGACACTGGTGTATGTGTGACTGAAAGTAAATATGCAGATTTCTCAGATATGAGATGGGCTGAAAATACATCCAAACCAGAAAATCCCAACTGCCTCTCATGGAAGCTACAGGGAGAACTGCATGCTCAATAAGTAAATCTTAGCTTGGAATGCTAGGAAGACAATCTCAATGCACTATGCAGGAGCAATGAAAAGAAAATATGATAGTGGTCTAATTTCATGAAAAAATCATAAAATTACAGAGGGTAGAGTTCAGTCTAGTGAGACCCACAGAAAGGACAGGAATGTAATTATCACAAACATCATTCAGGGAGAGAAACAACAAACAGCACAGGAGGAATGATGATGACAGGCATCTGGAGGGAGGAGGATTTACTCTTGGTAGAAGAAGATAAGGCTCGAGAACACTTAAGCAAAATAGACAAATGTACATCCATATGCCCTGATACAGTACACCTACAAGTGCTGAGGAACCTGGATAATGTCATTGTGAAGTCTCTTGACAATCACTGAATGATCATGGCCACTGGGAGAGATGCCTGAGGACTGGAGGAAAGCAAAGGTCACTCCTAACTTCAGACAGAACTCCTATCTCCAAAGGAGAAAAGGATCCTCAGGCAAGAGCTAGCAGGGTTCATTGAAAGGTCTTTAAACTAGACTTGAAGGGGGACAGGGATAAAACTGGGTGTGCTAGGGAGAAGTCTGGGAGCAGCATGCCAGTACCTGTGGGACAGTGTAAGTTCTTACAGTCAGCTGTCTCAGTGGAGGTGTGGGATGTTGATCCACACAGCAGTATGGGCACAAGAGTTGATAGGGTGGTAACTATGGAAGCATCTGAGAATGGTCTGGTGGGAATTAGGGCTCCTTCTTCCAAAAAGATGGCAGGCCAGCTGAAGTGCATCTATACTAATGCACACAGCATGGACAAAACACAGGAGGAACTAGAGGCCACTGTGCAGTGGGAAAACTACAATATAGTTGCCATCATGGAAACTTGGTTGGAAGACTTCCATGACTAGAGTGCTGCAATTGACAGCTACCAACCTTTCAGAAGGAATGGGTGAGGAAAAGGAGGCAGTGGAGAAGCCCTCTATGTCAAGAAGAGATATAAATGTCTTATACATAATTGTGGTGATGATAAGGTTGAGAGTCTATGAGTAATAATCAAGAAGGCCAACAAGGCAGACATCAAGGTGAGAGTTTGTTACAGACCATCCAATCAGGAAGATAAGGCTGATGAATTACTCTATAAGCAGTTGGGAAAGATTTCATGATCATTACCTCTGGTTCTTGTGGGGGACTTCAGCTTCCCAGATGTGTGCTGGAATACAATACAGCAGAGAGCGAACAGTCCCAGAGGTTCCTGGAGTGTGTGAAAGATAATTTCAGAACACAGCTGGTGAAGGAGCAGACTACAGATGGTGTACTCCTGGACATGTTGATTGTTAATGGAGTAGGACTCATATGAGATGCAATGGTTAGAGGCTGTCTTTGGCACACAGATCATGAAATAATGGAATTTTCGATTCTCTGAGAAGTCAGGAGGAAGGTTGGCAGAACTGCCACTTTTGACTTCCATAGGGCAGACCTTGGCCTGTTCAAGAGACTGATTTGCAAAGTCCCCTGAGAGGACTGAAGGGCTAAGGAGTCAAGGAAGGCTGGGCTCAGGAGGGAACATATCAATGTACAGAAATACTTGAAGGCAGGGTGCAATGAAGATTGAGCCCAGCTCTGCCTGCAGCCTTTTGACCGTGTCCTGCAGACGGTGAGAGCGGACAATGACTACCGGGAGTGTGCTGCTGGCCTGTCTGCCCACCAGCAAAGGAATGTGGCCAGGAACAGGGTATGGAGCAGATCCACACAGCAGAGATACTGCCTGCACCGAAAGCCCATCAACAGCGGCTCTGTCATGGGAAGAAGGGGGCCTGAGGGAACAGACTGAGTGGTGAGCAGGGATGCAGCTCCAGGGTCCTCCAATGCCCTCTCCCATCAGGCTTGCAGGGGAGTACCCAGCTAGTCTCGCTGACGGACCCTACCTCCTCACTGGCCTGGCCCTGTTGGTGCAACCTCTTCCTCTTTGGCTCCTTGAGAGGAGAGACCAATAAATATTGGGAGCCTTCCCAGCACCATGACAAGCTGGTGAAAGCACCTTGATCAGCACCAGGGCTGTGGATGCTGAAGACCTGTTCATTCAAGGGCCAAAAGACCTGTGACCCTGCTGGGTCCTTCTGCTTCCTCCACACCCCAGCTGAGTCTGGTCCATCAGAAGCACAGATCCTCTCCCTCCCTAGAACAATCACATGCCAGCAGCTCTACAGGAGCAGCCCCAGAACTCCTGGGTTTCAGCAAGCGGCAGAGCACAGTGAAGCATTGATGGAGGGTGTGTTTTTGCAGATACCAAGGAGCCTGTTTGACATGGTCCTGAGACACCTGCTGTACATCACCCATCTAGCACAGTGGGGTGTGACAAGGATCTTTCCAGAAACCATAATTCTGTGTTGTTTTGTTTGTTTGCTTGCTTTGTTTTGTTTTGTTTTTAATACAGGTTTTTTAATACCCTTCACAGGATTGGGGCAGGCTGGTGAGAGCCCCTTGTGCCAAAGAAGGCTGATGTTATATCAGTCTCCTTGAGAAGGAAGAATGTTTACTATGATTCTGTGATTGCAGTGTCTTTGACAAATCTGAGTTGCAAAGGACCCCTAGAAATCCTTCCAGGTTGTTTACGGACTTGGGTTGTTTTTTTGTTTTTACTGTCTTTAATGATCACTATTTCCAGGCTTTTCTGAGTAACTTTTTCTGACTACTATGTTTTTGAAATAATTCTTTTGTTAACATTTTTTCCTTTCTGCAATTTTTTTTTCTATTGACTCCTATCGTTTCCATGTCTACCTCCAAGAAACCTCTAGCCCATCTTTTCTATAACCTTCCATTTGGCAGCTGAAGACAGTAACATGATTCCTGTTCCTCTTTTCATTGAAAAAGCTGTTCTTTCATTGTCCTCATATGTCATGCATTCCTCCAGTCATTTTAGTGTACCCCTGATATGCTTTCCCATCTGTCCCCTCCTCTACAAAGGCAGTATGTTATATAGGTGATCAGTTTAGTCTGACATTGACCTTGATGATACCTATTCCCAGCTATGCAGGTGGATGGGGAGTGAGGGTTGTGGTCAGTTCATCACATGCTCTATGGGCCACTCTCCCCTCTTCAGGAGAAGGCAGGACTCCTAACACTCTGTCACTGCTCCAAACATGTTGTCCCTGCCATGGGAGACAGTCCTCTACAAAATTCTCCAGTGTGAATCCTTTGGTGGGATGATGTTTCCTCACAAACTGCTTCAGTGTGGGTCCCTTCAATGGGGTGCAGTCCTTCCAGCAGACCGCTTCAGTGCAGACTTCCCATGTAATCATGGCCACCTTCTCTGGGCTCCTTCACAGGCCATTGGTTGATCTCTGCTCCACTGTTCAATCTCCATGGGCTGCAGGAAATGCAGCAGTTTCATCATGAGCTGCAGGGGAACCTCTGCACCGGCACACCCCCTCTCAATCCTTTTTTTCCTGACCTTGGAGTTTGTGCAGTTGTTTCCCTCACAACCCACTTCTCTCTCTCTGCTTCAGGTTTCTTCTGCTGGTTCCTGAGGAGTTCCCAGCTCTTGGGCTGGGGCAGGGGGCAGGGCTTGGCCTGCTCTGGAACTGGAGCTGACCAGACCCGGGGCAGGGCTGGGCTGCACGCACCAGGGCTGTGCTGCTGAGACCAGGAAGGAGGGACTAAGACACGTGTGTGTGTATAGAGGAGCTGGGAGGGAGAGTGTGGGTGTGTGAGGGGGGGCATGTGTGGTGTTGGGGGGGTATATTGGAGTGGTGAGGGTGGGGGAGCGTGGGTGTCAGTGTGTGTGGGGGCTCAATGCTCTGCAGCCCTTTTAGATACACCATTCCCAGAGACACTGATGGGCTCAGCCTTGGCCAGAGTTGGGTCCAAAATAGAGCCAGGGAAGCTTCTGGCAGCTTCTCACAAAAGCTGTTGCTGGGTTTCTGCCCTGTTACCAACCCCCCTCACACAAACCCAATATAGATACATACACCACATAGCAGATATGTCAAGTCTCACCTGCAGAGAAGTGAGACTTATCTGATTGCCTCCTGTCTCACCCTCTCTCCCTCCTAGAGAGGCATGTATTTCACTCATTTTCAGCACAGCATCAGAACCTTCCTTTCTTCCATGACCACCACGTACCCGGTGTGGCTGGAGAGCAGCAGTCTCACCTGGGCCAGGGGATGCCTGTGTCTTGTTCCTGAGGTTGCAAAGCAGGAGAGAGGACAGAAACTGCAGAGCCATCCAGTCCTGCCATGCACCCCATATGGCCAGTCTCATTTGTTAAGAGGCAATTTGTCAGAGACAGAACTTTCCCAGAGCTGGGATTTACACAGCTTTCTTCTCTACAGGTTCTCTGCTGTCTGCAAAGATGTGAGGTCATATTCAGTGACACTCCTACATGACTTCTGTGCTTTCTAGCCAGACATTTATTTTCTGTGAAATTCTAGGAATTAACTCTTAGGCCTAGCTTTCCTTATCAAATTTATTTGAAAGTGGCAAGCATACCAAAAGCTTCTGGGAAGGATGTGGGGGGGAAATCATATAAATACAGGAATCGTAACTGCAAATCCCTTTTTTCTTAAGGAAACAATTTTTAATATATTTTTCTAAAAATAGAAAAAAGAAAAACAGAAAATGGCATGACAAAAGCACCATAGAAGAGGAAGGTATCTGGAACTGTAACATTATCACATCCAAAGCCTTTACAAATTTATAAATGGCTAGAAAAAAATCCTGTCAGATGCATTCATAGTAATTTGAATTTTATTTTTCATAGACTATGCAGCCACTTGCTACGTAATCCCAGTCATGCAGCTATGTAAGCATATTAGGCTGGGATAATGTGGCTAAACATTGCAAACACTAACTCCATTCTGAGGGAATATTAAAATGTAGATAGCTGCTAAAAATACTATCTCAGATATAGCTTGCAGTCATTGATGAGCCAGTGTACTGATTCTTCTGAGATACAAGGTAAGGCAAGCCAAGTCAGAGAACTGAAGCCTGTAGCACATCATACTATACCTGGTATGGGGAATGCAGTCATCATAAACTGTGTGCAGTTTTCTCAGAGAATATAAGGACAGCTTTTCAAAAAGAGAGAGAGACATTTTTAAGGGAAGCCGAAGTTTGAAATAGATTTGCATGCGCTGCCTAGTTGCATGGGCTCCATAATCCTGCAGGACCACTCTGGAATGAATTGATGATCTGACATCAACTGATGACCCAAGACCAGATCGACCAACAATTTATCCAGTTGAAACTTGCAGTACTATTTTAAATGGAGAGATGAGGAGGTAAATAAGAATCCATTATTATCCCAAACGAGTTAAGACCATGAAATACATCAATTGCTCAGTAATATTTAAGATATGGCACCTGTTTTTTCCAAGGTGACTACAACACTTGAGATATTTGTATGCAAATGAACCATACATAAAAACACCTGGTAAATTTTGCCACACTTTTAGAATTCTGGCTAAGAATTGTTTCAAGATTTACTGATCTGTGCATGAGAGCAGCACCTCCTAAATTTGAGGACTAGTGACACTTCCTGTATTGAATACAAGTCTATCATGTTGTTTATTCTAGTCATCAGATAAGGACTCCAGTTTGACTCTGAAAAACTGAGACTACTAAAGTTATAGAGAGATTCTGGAATATGAAGGCAGTCTACTAATTAATTACAGAATTTACAAGCTGCCTTTTTGAATTTGTGAACAGCTAGTAGGGGGATGTTCCTTGGCTGAAGAAAGTATAAGTTCAGATAAAGATAAGAAGTTTGTCTTTTAGCCATTATGTGGACTGTTTTGTAATTTGTGTAATTTTCTTCAAATAATCCTTACAACAAAGATTCAGTCTACTTTAATAAACAGGGAATTACATCATTTTGTTACTCAGCATGTTGTAAAAGATAAAATGTTTCTTCCCTTTACTCTGAGCTTGCCTAATTTCCAAAAAAAACCCCAAACTTCAAAGCTGGAACCAATCAGTGAAAATTACTGGATTTGAACTGCTACAGGATATATTCTGCCTTTGCAAGCACATCTCTTTTGCCTTTTTATCTGTGTTTGATTTGTTCTTGTAGTAGGCCAGAAGTCTGGGCCACCCACAGGAGTGCTAAACCTTTTGAAGAAGTGTTGTGTGGCTTAACTGTATATTCAATTTACTTACCACAGCAAATATAATTTTCTAAACATAGATGAATAAACAGACTGGTGAATTTTCCTCTCCTTTTCGAATAATTATAGAAATGAGAGAAGACGTGTGAGGTCCTAAAATGCTTTGCTATGGCAAATAGCATGTAGTATGAACTCTTTCACTTCCCATATTAAAACAAATCAGGATTTTTTGTTCTCAGGTCTCTGGTTGGTAGGTTTGTACAGAACATAGTTTCTCTAATGAGTGAGAATATTCTTTCACTTTCTAGTTTAAATTTATTTTCAGTACTTTATACCCGTTTTCCCTTTTGCAAACATTGCCCATTAGTTTAAATAGGCCCTTTCGTTCTCTCATGTTCCCATTAAAACTTCTCTGATGTTATTTTAGACAGCAATCAAATCCTCACTTATATCCCTTTCATTTTGAAAGGCTCAGCAAACCAAGCTTTCTAGACTGCTAAGAAAGCATCTCCATTCCCTTGACCTTCTATATAGTTCTTTTCTGCATTTGTTCCACTTTCCATTTTATATCTTGGATTTCATAGTTCATTTATATTAAAACCTTACATAGAATTGGCAAATATACATATGTATTTCTTGTTCTTGCACTTAAAGAGAAGAACAATGTTGAAGGTTAGAAAATAGTCCATTGATAGTGTTCTTGATCTTTCTGATCTCTTCTAGTGACAAGCAGTAATTTTGGGGACTTTTTTGTTTTAATTGTTGTTATGAAAGTATTTTAATTTGTTTTAAAATGTAGTCAAATTATGTGCTGGTTATGAGATGAGCAGGGATGACCTCTACAGACTTGACTCCTAGTGCATATTTGCGTATAAATTTGCGATGGAAATTTGATGATTGAGCAATCCTGTTCCTCTCCCCTCCTCCCAGACCACCTCACAAATCAGTGAATTTTATCCTCATATTTGAAAGTACTGTTGGGTGTGTCACTGCTCCTCTAAAGAAGCACAAGTCCTGTTATCAGATCCAGTAAATGTGGCATGGACAGCACTTATCTCAACCTCCCA
This sequence comes from Mesitornis unicolor, assembly GCF_000695765.1. NCBI lineage: Eukaryota > Metazoa > Chordata > Aves > Mesitornithiformes > Mesitornithidae > Mesitornis > Mesitornis unicolor. The sequence goes on from NW_010207004.1 coordinate 10,047, forward strand.
CATGTATGAATAGCATGGGACTCTCAGTGAGATAGCACCAAGCAGGAACTTCTGCCAGGTTGAACTGAGAGTGTTATATCAACTGAGGAACATTACTGTCAAGAAATTACAACCTCAGCATTGACATAAATGTTGACAGCACCATTTCCACTGATAGTCGTATCAGAGCAGATTATAATTCACACAGGACTGCCCAAAGAGTGATGATTTAGATGAAATGCTCCCAAATAAGAAAAAATTCTGAAAGGAAAACGGCAGATGACAAGAGTATTATCAGGCCCCTGCTGAGATGGAGCATACTTTCTCTTCTGTTCTCAGAAACATCTTGCCTGTAGAGATAAACTAACCATAATGAAATCTCTTTCTCCACCCATTCCCTTCTTGATGGCTACAAGAGACATGATAGTAGAGCATGATAAATCCTGGGTGATGACTGAGGATGTGTAACTGCAAAAAATGTTGTCTTTCAAATACATTTCCACGAAGCTGTGAGGAACTCAGGGCCAAATCTGTTAATAGTGTGACCTCAATGAAACCAGTAAAGGGGTTTGAGGAATTAGCATGGCCCATAATTTCCAAATGCAACATTTAGAGTTTTTCAGTCTGATAAAGAGTAAATGGATGTGTCAAACAGGCAGAATTTACTGCAGTGTGAAATTTTCAAGGTGAGGGTTTTTTGTGTTTGGCTCCTCCCACTTCCCTTCTTTCCTATTTCATACATATTCATAACTCTACTGTCTGTCACATTTTAGGCCCAGTGCATAACTGAGCACCACGATGCCCCCCCAAAAAAGGGCTAGTCAAAATAAGGACTGGGAGGGCTTCTCACCGCTTAAAAAGGTCACAGGTGAAAGACAGACTCATCATAAGGAATAAAAAACAAACCAATTTTAATTTGTTACCAACATCAGAGTAGAACAATGGGAGATACAACCAGATCTTAAAATCAAAACACCTTTCCCCCACTCCTCCCTTCTTCCCGGGCTCAGCTTTTGTTCCCGGTTCCTTCACCGGGAGTGGGGGTTTTCAGTCATTTTTTTACACCACGTGCTTCTCAGGAGTAGGAAAACCTCAGCACAGTGTCTCTCTCTCTCCTTCCACGTGGCCCCCTTTCC
>NW_010207005.1:0-3253 GCF_000695765.1 Mesitornis unicolor
GAGGGGCCTCCCTGCTCGTTAGAAGCCGGGTACCGGCTGAATGCGCGAAGTACATACATCGGTATTAACTTGTTGGTATTTATTACAGCGGAAAAAAAAAAAGGGAAGGGGGGCAGGCCGGCAGGCTGTGCTTTTATATTGCTCGTCTTGCGTTTAATGTAGCCCCTGTTCCCAGCACATAGCTTTAGGACTTTTCTTTTTTTATGTTCCCAAGTAGGGATTAAATGAATCCCTGCAATAAAGCTCGTTGCCGTCAGCCCAGACTTCTCTCTGTAGGAGTCTAGCTCTGTTTTTTAATCTGACAACGTTTGACTCTTACTGGGGCTGTTAATTTTGCTTACCAAGCTATTACATTGCTCTGGGGGAGAACCCACTGTCTTTTCTAAATATGGTCCTCCCAGTCAGCTAATGCTACCACTGCAGCTTCACTACGGAGTAGCATGAGAGCTTTCAGTTACGAAGCTGCACAACAGTAGCTGTTCTTCAGCCAGCACTGCAACGAACGCACAGCTCTGGGTAAGTGGAAAAACTTGGTCTCTGCAGGCATGCTGGATGCATTGACCATGTGCATTCTTGACCCACCAGTCTGAAATGCTATGAAATGTGGTATCTAATTAACTTACGCTATGGTTAGGCAAGAGCAGGAGTCTTTGGAATCCCCGCTTAACCAAAGTATAACAATAAGGGACTTTAGCGCAATGCTCTAGCTTTTTAATAGAGGTGCTGTTTGGCTGTGGTGGCTGTTAAATGCTTCTCAGAGCGGTGGAAAGTGTACTGGCTGCACTGGTGTCCTTGTGTTCAGCTGTGCTGTGTAGCCTCTTTTATGGCCAGATGTGTAACGGCGACTGTTAGAACGTGGCAGATTGGAACTAGTGTGTACCATAAATTCTTGGAAATGTGTTTTGAAGGATGGGGAAACATAGGGGTGCTTATGCATATATCTGTATTGCCCGGTATCGAGCATAAACATAAAACTTAGAGTGGTGCCAAACAGAGGAGCTTTGAGGTGATAAGAGTCTGGCTGGATGACTGGGGTCCTTCATCAGCACTGGTATCTAAATGCTTTAATGAAGAGCAACTGAAACAGAGGACAGAACGAAAAATCCTGATGGCAGTGCACAGTTGCTCGACGAGCCTGTCTATCAAACAGTTTCCATATATGCCATTTTTATATACTGTACTTTACAAGGCAGTTTAATTGCTCCCTGTGCTGTGTCGTCTTTGGAATGGGAGCTACTTCAGGAGAGTGGAAAATCAAATACAAAGGACTACTGATTTACTTTTTGCTTGGAGTGAGTGAACTGACTTTGCCGTTTGTCCAATTTTGCTTTTTCTCCAATTTTGCCTTTTTCCACCCTTTGTGACTGGGGGAGAATATCAGTTGTGAGCACTGATAGCTGCACTTCTGTAGAAAGATGTGCCTTAAAGTTTTACCTTAAACTTTTAACTTAGGAGCTTTTAAATGGAAAGCTGTGAACTTCCAGGATGTTAAACTCATGAAGCCTGTCTTCTCACTCTTCTGACTGTCATGCTTAAGTGCATATGAAGGTGGGGAGTTGGGTTTACTCATGTGCAACCAGCCCCTGAGCTTTATCTCTTCTACCGATTAGCCATTGCCAGTAAAGCTGTCATTACTATAAAGGTGCCATGCTTTAGATTCCAGTGCATACAAGAAAATTCTTAACTAGTCGTTTTTAAATGACTACCAAGTCACACCAGTGTTTCTCATGCTGACTTGTGATCAGGAGCATATTCCTGTGAGGAGCTCTCACTGGAGGGAGGGGGTCAGTGTTGCAGTTCTGGGGGTCTGGTCCTGTAGCTGTTCAATTGCTCGGTGGAATGTTTAACCTTTCCCACTCTCTTCTGTATGGTAAGCACTAGATCTACAATATTTGCAAGCTGAAATGCTTTTGAAGGTGAACAGCAGTTTTTACTCCTACTCGGTGAGTTTAAATGAGCAGCAGTGATGCTTGGACCAAGTTCTTGATCTTTCTCCTCACCTTTCCCACTTAGTACTGTAGTGTTGCTGCTGAGCTGGCCAGCCAGTGCTGTCTCCGAGTACATAGGCGAGTGTGGCTTGCTATTGTCTGCAGAAAATGGTGAAAAACTCATGATATTGAAGAGAAATACAATAGATCTACGTCTCTTGTGCCAATATGGGATCAAACTTTTGGATGAAGTGAGTTCAAGATTGAACTTGCAGACCAAGGTAAATCAGAAGTGCAGCTAATACCCGCTGAGGTACTTCTGGCTCTCAAAAGATACACAAAGCTTGCTGCTCCTTGTTATGGTACAAGTGAGAGCAGTGACATGAATCTGTTAGACCTGAAGTACTGATGATATGTAGGAAACATCTGACATTTGTACATCTGCTGTGGCCCAATGCCAGTTAATAAGTGGCCCACGTGAACCCTCATGGTAAGTCTAATGTCTTAGAATCACAGGATGGTTTGGGTTGGAAGGGACCTTAAAGCTCATCCAGTCCAACCCCCTGCCGTGGGCAGGGACACCTCCCACCAGACCAGGTTGCTCTTGAATGTCTCTCCAGGTTGTCTCGAGTGTCCTAGAAGTAACTTGGAAGCCCAAGGCTGCTGTGTGACTTGTTTCCTCACTTGGCAAACTCTAGAAATCTTCTATTTTGTTAAGCAATTGCTTAACTGTAGATCTGAAGAACGCAGTGCAAGCGATCCACTGACTGTACATGGAAAATGGCTGGCTGGGGGATGTTGCCTTGTGCAAAAAGGTGATCAGGCTTTGCCTCTGCTTTCTCTTCCTGTGTGCCTCTCTCTGCTGGCATGAGATCTGCAATTGTGTGACAAGCCAGGGCTTGCTGTTTCCCCTCCTTCACCCCAGAGCAATAGATGAGGAGCTGGACTGGGCTGGCTCTTGCACCTCCTGCTGTGTGATGCATTTGAGCAGGGCTCTTTCATAGCAGATTAAATAGAGTGTGCCACAAAGCTCTGTTTTCCCACATCTGGACAATAAATTGTGACCCTTGTCTCTAGTTCAGAGAGAGAGATCTGTGCAGGCCCCCTGCTTTTGAGTGTAATGAACTTGCCCCATTTTTGGCAGTAATGACCGATACTGGCACAGGAAAAGGGTGGGTGCTTGCAGAAGGAGCAGAACCTGATTGCAGCGGTCAAAAACTGTCCTAGGAACAGGCTGGGATTTCTGGAAGGTTTGGGATCTGTACCCCCAGCGACTGCAGAGGACTAAGAAATGAGAGGGAAGGGCAGGGCAGTCACTATAACTT
>NW_010207006.1:0-1384 GCF_000695765.1 Mesitornis unicolor
CTTGGGACAGGGACATGGGATGGGTACATGGCATCCACACGGGTCAGTGGGGATGGGGATGGAGACAGGGATGGGGACATGGGACAGGGCCAGGGACGTGGCATCCACACTGGTCAGTGGGGATGGGGATGGGGGCAGGGACATGGGACAGGGACTTGGGACAGGGACATGGGATAGGTACATGGCATCCACACGGGTCAGTGGGGATGGGGATGGAGACAGGGATGGGGACATGGGACAGGGCCAGGGATGTGGCATCCACACTGGTCAGTGGGGATGGGGATGGGGGCAGGGACATGGGACAGGGACTTGGGACAGGGACATGGCATCCACATGGGTTAGCAGGGACGAGGATGGGGGCAGGGACATGGGACAGGGACATGGCATCCACACAGGTCAGCGGGGACGGGGACGTGGGACAGGGATGGGGACATGGGACATGGGACAGGGACTTGGGACAGGGACATGGCATCCACATGGGTTAGCAGGGACGAGGATGGGGGCAGGGACATGGGACAGGGACATGGCATCCACACAGGTCAGCGGGGACGGGGACGTGGGACAGGGATGGGGACATGGGACATGGGACAGGGACTTGGGACAGGGACATGGGATAGGGACATGGTATCCACATTGGTCAACGGGGACAGGGATGGAGACAGGGATGGGGACGTGGGACAGGGCCAGGGACGTGGCATCCACATGGGTCAGCGGGGACAGGGATGGGGACAGGGACATGGGACGGGGACAGGGATGGGGACAGGGACATGGGACAGGGACATGGGACAGGGACATAGCATCCACATGGGTCAGCGAGGATGGGAACATGGAGACAGGGATGGGGACATGGAGATGGGGACATGGGACATGGCATCCACATTGGTCAGCAGGGACAGGGATGGGGACATGGGACACGGATGGGGAGAAGGGACAGGGACATGAGACAGGGACATGGCACCTACATGGGATAGGGATGGGGACAGGGAAATGTCATCCACATGGTCAGTGGGGGTGGGGATGGGGACATGGGACTGGGACATGGCATCCACATGGGTCAGTGGGGACAGGGATGGGGATGGGGACATGGTATCCACAGGTCAACAGGGATGGGGATGGGGACAGGGACCTGGCATCCACATGGGTCAATGGGAATGGGGACAGGACATGGGAAGGGGATGGGGACAGAGACATGGGGCAGGGACATGGTGCCCACATGGGGAGGCTGGGCCGGGGAGGACTCACTGGGTGCCCCTCAGGACCCGTCTGCGCCGGCGTCGTGGGTCTCAAAATGCCCCGGTACTGCCTCTTCGGGGACACCGTGAACACGGCCTCGCGCATGGAGTCCAACGGGGAAGGTGAGGGGCACCCATGGGTGCTGGGAGGG
>NW_010207007.1:0-9178 GCF_000695765.1 Mesitornis unicolor
GGGGGCGCCGTTAAATGGCCGCCTGGCGCGGGAGGAAGCGGGGACGGCAAGATACGAGTTTAACGGAGCAAGTGAGGCGCTCTCCTGGGAGAGCCTTTTCTCACGTCGCGTTACTTTTGTCACGGACGGATCACTTAACTCGAGATACGCGATCGAGAGCTGCCGCAGCCCCTCCAAACTCTGAAGTAGGAACTGCAGCCCAGCGTTCGCCGTCCTTGGGCTTTGGGCTGCAGAGCCGCTGCACTCTCCCGGCTCGCAGGCACGTTTTTCAGTTTCTCCGCGGCATTGCTCGGTGCATCTGAAGCTTTGGCTGAGCTGGGATTAATGTATCACTTCAAATGTGCAACACTGTCTCTATACGCAGTGAGAGACACTCAAAAGCTTGCAATACAGAAAGAAAAGTGTGGAAACAGGGAGGTGTATGTAGGGACGTGATCCAAAACAGTATTAAAAGTGTAAGCAGTGTTAAACTACATAATAAAAAAAACCCAAAATTTACAAATGGGGATCACAGATGTTTCTGTTATACCAATTTGAACAAATTCTGCAATGATTTGGCTTTAGTGTATCATAGTTATGAAGACTACTCTTCAGCTTAGCTTTTGTGGTTTCTTATTCCAAGCAACAGAATAATGTCTTGTATAATGGACTGAAGTATCTTCTTTCCAGGTAGGAGAAGGATGCTGTAGCCGTTACAGTGCTGGCCAGTATGCTGAAGCACCTACATATTTTTTTCCTACTCTGCCACAGACTTCCTCAGTGAAGTTGGGTAAGTGAAGCCCTAATCCTTTGAAGGTGCCAAATACCAAGTGCCAAGGATCTCCTTTTGTCTCATTTTCTTATCTTTAATAAGGAATTAGAGTATTTATTTACTTCAAGGAGATTTTCACAGTAAAAAAAACTTGGGGATTACGAGTGGCTTGGATATTTGGCAGTGGTTGGGGTGGTGGGAGCTTGTTTGCTTTTCAGGAATGTTGCCTTGATTAAATAGCATACATAATTTAAATGTGGGATATAATCAAGCATAGCTTCATAATAAAGTGATCAGTTACTTCACCTTTTAAAAGCTAACTTTCAAGCAGTAATTACCTATTAACATGGAACTGCCTCCTGTAGCTGACTTTATGTCAGTCACCAAGTGGTATTCATCATGGTAGAAAACTTGCTTGTAGATAAAATGAATTAACTAGTCCCACTCTACACTTCAGAAGCTTTGATACGCTTATTAGACATAATCATCTCTCTCTCCTCACTGCCTAAGCTTCCAAAGCATCAGTAAGTCTGCTAGAGGACTTTCCAAGTGGCTACCCTGATCTGTGAGGACATCTGAATGCTGATTTTGTAGCCTAAATAAAGTGAAAATTATTTGAGGTTTGGGTTTTTTTTACTGAAGTCCCTTTCAATAGTATTTCCTCTCTCACTTGTGAAATGTAAAGTGCAATTGCTTCTGGCTTGATTTTTTTGGTGAGCAAGTTCTGACTAGCATAGCTGTGCTCCTTTAAAACAACAGACAGGTTCTTTTCTTCCCTACAAACTGCCATGGATCCAATCCTTTTTACTTTCTGTACTTATGCAGTTAACTTGCAATTGTTTGTTCAGAATTGGTAGTAAGATCTCTAAACTTGTGAATGAAAAAGGAAAGCTTGAGTTGGAATGTATTTTGCATATCCTTTGTATCAAGTTTGAAATCCATATGCTGCTTAAAGGCTCAATAGGAGCAGGCTTTTCCAGAGCTGTATTCTTGAGGGAATTTGTGTGTGTTAATTGAGAGGAATGCCTCACAGTTGTGATTAAAGAAACTTAACATTTATCACAGGTTTATGTACGATCTGACATTGCTACTTTAATTTTTCTAGGATAAATGGGTGTATATGACTTTTTCCCTGATCTAAAGTGGTTCCATGTCTTGTTTGGTAAGTCTGTATTTAAAACTCTTTGGCAGTTGTACCTTGTTTCTCAGTCATACTTTAATGGGAAAAAGTTCTGGTGAAATGTCTTGCTTGAAGAGATTTCCACAGTCCTGAGATGTTTAAATTCTGTTGTATCAACTTTCAGTGAAGGAGACTGTTTAGTATCTCTTCTCTCTGGGTCTACCATGTACGTGCTCTATGCTGTTTCTTAACCTCTTGTTTGACTGACTTGTAGCAGAAAACTTTCTGAACTCCTGTTTGTAGGGGCTACTTTTGATATTTTTCCATTGCCACGTTTAATAAATGGCAGGAACTCCGCTAACACTCACTTATTTCTGTTCTCAAGGACTGTTCCTGTATCCTCCGTACACCAGTTGAATCCATCAGACCAGAAGAACTATCTCAGAGCAGTGACCATGAATGCCTGGTAAGAAGAAGATAGAAACATTAACTATCGGTGTTAAAGATGAAGCTGGTACATATTAAAAATAATCTCATTAGGGAGTATTGTTTGAAATGTTAACAGCTAAAATAACCAGAATACTTTGGGGCTTTCACTTTGGAAGAATAGTATAGGTGACTTAAGTGTTAATCTTGCACCACTTTAAAAACAAAACAGACACACATAAAAAACCTCCAAACCAGTAGCTCATAAAACTAAGTCTCGGTGTAATGGTGAAAGCACCATCTTGAATGTTCTGACTTGAGTGCTTTATCTTAGCATTCTAATTAATTATATTTTAAACACTTTAAACATGTGAATGTTTAAAAATGAAATAGTAATTCAGAGAACTGTTTTTCCTTATTGTTAGGCTGATTCTGATCTAGCCTGGATTCCCCCATCTGCAGGAAGGAATGAAATCGTATTTTGCTCTTCTAATGTCTCTCACTATGAACTCCAGCTGGAAATAGGTAACATAAGTGTACCTTAAAATATTTCTTGTTCCTGCAGATGCATGCTCTCAATAGGTTATTGCTAACTGCAATAAATACTAACTTTGGAAGATGTATTATCAGCTGACTAGAATGCTTTTTGTGTCTCTTTAATTGAGAAAAGTGTAGAATATTGCTCATGTTTCAGTAATCACTTATTTTAAAGTATAAGACAAATCAACAGTTACCTGATTTTTTTTTCTTGATGTTTGTGCATATTAGTTTTCTAAATCTGCAGTATGTGGACAATACAGCACTAAGTAACATCATGTCTTGACACTTGGCTACCCAAGTTGATTGTCCTAAGGATGGCTGCCCTGCATCCTGCTGTGCATGGATATGTTTATGTGAATATGCATGCTAAGAGAGTTGTTCTAAATATAACAGAGCCATGCTTTAACTAATTCGCTGAATATATTTTGCTGCAACTACTTAAGTTCTTAAGGAAAATGTCATGCTGCTATCAATTACAATTTTAGAACTGTAAAATTATCTCTAAATATGAAGGAAATTATGTGGTGGATTATTATATTTTTCAATGTTAAGGCAGCCACTTCTGGTTTCAGGAAGGAGGTTCAACAACTTAACTTCAGTCTACCTTGCACGGCATACGCCTACAGGCATGCAAGTTGCTGTAAGGATCACAGACCTAGAAAACTGCTCTGAAGAGCATTTGAAAGCCTTACAGGTAAAGCAACAGCATTTCTGCACAAGTCTGATGAAAATAGTGATGAATACATGAGGTTACTAAACAGAGGTAGCCTTTGTGTTTTACTGGGTCATTTCAGTCAAGTTTTCCCTTCAAAGGAGTAAAATATAAACACAAGGCATGTGTAAATTTGAGAGTTGCTTTCTGAAGAAAACCATTCGTAAGTGTTTTAGAAATACTTATGCAATTGTACAACATTTTATTTGAAACATATTCTGTACTTAACACATATTCTGTATCTAACACCAAAACTTCAGACTATGAGCAAACTAGATCTACTTCAGACAAATGCAGTTATAGCAGGCTGTTACATTTCTATCGCAGGCTATGCACATCACCTGCAAATTCATATAAATGCACCTCAGGAACAGTTCTTTCTACTGATTACCGACGTAGTTAATGCTCTTAGTAAGACTATTGTCTTGGTAACACATCCACTTTCATTTAATTCCATAGAATGAAGTGGTTTTATCCCACTTTTTCCAGCATCCCAACATAATGACGCTTTGGACAGTGTTTACAGCTGGTAGTTGGCTTTGGGTTATCTCCCCATTCATGGCCTATGGTAAGTACTGTTAACTGCAGTTTTGGAATTGGAAAAAGGGCTGATACAACCTGCACCACTTGGTCCATGAGAAGTTTTTCTTTAAGCACCTCCTGTCTTGTAGAAAAAACAAACTTCCCCAAACCTTTTGTTTAGAGAAGTCTTCTGTACATAATCTTCCAGTAAAGACTGGTATTTGAAGAGCATTAACCTAACTAATCCTTAGTCCTAACACCCACAGGGTGAGGAATGATAATTGGGAGATGTATTTCACTTTATACAACTTTGAATTTTGCCAACAGAAAACTTCTCTGGACTGAATACAGGTTTAGCATAGACTTTCAGTTAACTGAAGCATGACTTGAGCGTGATCTTTGCCAGATTGTATCCATGTAACTGTTCTCAATGTACTGTAGTCAATATAGAAATGAGAGTGCTGCTCTCGATGAATATATACAGTGAAGCAAGCATAGACAAGTAGTTTAACAAGACTTTTTAGGCTTAGCTATTTTTTTTTCCACTTCCAGGTTCGGCTAGACACCTGCTGAAGACTTACTTTCCTGAAGGAATGAGTGAAGCTTTGATAGGGAACATTCTATTTGGTGCAATCAGAGGATTAAATTACATGCACCAGAACGGCTACATTCACAGGTAGGAGAATGTTAATAGGTAAGAATCAGATTACAGCATCCAGTTTATTGAGAACTTAGTTTCACTTCAAATTAATTTTCAGCAGCTTAAATGTTGTGTCTTTCCTTTTTCTATATGCCACCTTATGTCAGACAGTGCAGTTTTTTTTTCAGTAATACAGCAGAACCAAGTTTTTAGAAGCTTAATAAGAATGATATTAATACATTATTTAAAGTAAGTTGTTACAGGGATTATACATCTGTCTGGCTTTGTCTTTTTGAAGCAGGAGAATCAGAGTTGTAGAAAGGGCTTCCTTACTTTGCACTTTTTGCAGGATAAGGAGGGCCCTTCTCCAGTTTCTGTCTCTGGCAGTTTTTTCTTGCTGATCATCTCTCCTCTCTCTTGTGGCTGTATTAAAAAGACAACTCATACTGAGTAAAGAACTTTCATGAAAATAATCTGCTAAATAGAACAGCACGCTGACATCTCACTATAAGTTAATGCTTTGAGTAATTCTTATAACTAAAATTTACCACTTTATGTTACAGGAATATTAAAGCTAGCCACATTCTGATTTCAGGGGATGGGCTGGTTTCTCTTTCTGGCTTAAACAACCTCTACAGTTTAGTTAACAATGGACAAAAGTCAAAGGTGGTATATGATTTCCCCCAATTTAGTACATCCGTGCTTCCTTGGCTGAGTCCTGAACTGCTGAGACAGGTTAGTGTAAATTACACTTCATTTTTCCTATTCAAAGTTACTGGAAGTACTCAACTTCTAACTTAAGTCTGCTTGTAGAAGTGCAATGGAAGCTGTTGAACTGCAACTTTTACAAATTCAGTACATCTGTGTCTTTTTAATTCTCCTAAAGAAAACTGGTTTTAAAGCTGTTGGGAAGGTGGTGCTATACCAAGTCTCTTCACTTGACCTTCCTGGAAACTACTGTAGATCCTAGAAGTTGTCTTCAGTACAACCATCAGATTTCTGAACAAAGCCCAAGGTTTCACAATTTAATTCACAGAATCACAGAATGTTAGGGACTGGAAGGGACCTCAAAAGCTCATCCAGTCCAATCCCCCTGCCGGAGCAGGAACACCCAGATGAGGTTGCACAGGAAGGCGTCCAGGCGGGTTTTGAATGTCTGCAGAGAAGGAGACTCCACAACCTCTCTGGGCAGCCTGTTCCAGTGCTCTGGCACCCTCACTGAGAAGAAGTTTCTTCTCAAATTTCAGTGGAACCTCCTGTGTTCCAGCTTGTGTCCGTTAATTGCCTCAATCCTGTGTAGATTACAGGGTATTAGAATCTTGTGCTGAAACAGACACTTTTATTTTTGTCAGCACTGCTCAATGGCATCGGTGATTCAGTAAAGTTTTCTTTGTCTCACAGGATTTGTCTGGGTATAACATGAAATCTGACATTTACAGTGTGGGAATTACAGCATGTGAATTAGCCAATGGACATGTTCCTTTTCAAGATATGCCTCGCACTCAGGTATGACGCTCAACTCTTTCTACTTCAGAACACTCTTAAGCGTTTTTTTGTTTTACTCAGAGAGACCAATGCTATTACTGGTGAAATGGTGTCTGCTTTTTGTTATTTCAAATACGGATGCTTCTTTCCAGATCAAATAATCCTGCCATTCCTGGAGCTTCACATCTTAGCCTGGATAGCTGTTGGACTCTTATACTGCTATTCCTTTTTACTAGATGCTGCTGCAGAAGCTGAAAGGTCCCACATATTGTCCTTGGGATATAAATACCTTCCCCTGTGGGGAATCCAGGATGAAGAATTCCCGATCAGGTGTTGACTCTGGAATTGGTGAGAGTATGACACGCACAATGACCAGTGAAAGACTGCAAATTCCCTTTTCCAAAACGTTTTCACCTGCTTTCCACAACTTGGTAGAACTTTGCTTGCAACAGGACCCTGAGAAAAGGTAACCTTCTGATGAAAATTAATCTTCTGTCACTTCAGTCTATGACCAAGCATAGCCCACAACTTAGGATACATTAATCACTTGAATACTGTTGAAAGTGAGAATTTCAGACCAGAAGGAGCAGTAGTATGCAAAACACTACACTTTGTTTTTGTAATTTAAGAATTATCTTGTCTGATAAAGGAACTATGCCCTTAAAGTCATTTGATCCCCTGGGCCTGAGTTTCTTGTAACATGAATGTACTTTGTAAAAAGTAAAATTAATTTTTAAACATGCATATTGACCATGACAAAAAACCCAGAAATCTGAAGTGTATGTTTTCAGTACTGTCTCTTCTGAATGAGGTGTTAAATTCCTTGATAAAGGGAAAAGTGGAAAAGCCTTTACAAATAAATAGATTTCTTTAGTAGTGCCTTCACTACAAATTGAAACATAGAATGTAGGAATTCTGTGCTGCTTTTCTTATGCTTCACATGAGACCACAGGTCTTAAATTGATTTGTCAGTCTAGCCCATTTTCCAAAAGCAGCATTTTACTTTCCAAAACGTAATTATATTGTTCATTTTATGATCCAGGCCATCAGCAAGCAGTTTGCTTTCGCATACGTTCTTCAGACAGGTGAGTTTACTACATTTTTGTTAAATGACACAGCTATAACCTAAATAAGCCACAAAATATTAGTTAGATTACAAAATAATTAAGTTAGCTGGAGCCAGAAAACATCGTGTAACAGCATATGTACTTCAGACCATTTCTTTGGGGGGTTTTGTTTGTTTGTTGTTTGGGTTTTTGTGGGTTTGTTTGGTTTTGGGTTTTTTGTTGTTTTTTATCAAATGGTACTGATAGAGTAGCATAAAAGTAATCCACTTTCCCTTTGAAAACGTTGGTTTAACTTCAGTCTTAACTAAATACTAACGGTTAATATTCTTAATTTACAGCAGAACTGCATAGCTAATGTATTAGTCTTGAAAGACTAGCTCAACTTACTCTAGGGTGTTGTTATCCTGTTATTTTCAACATTCTAATGTGCAAGAACATGGCTCTGATTTCACATGTTTTTAATGAAGTCAGGTGCAAGATTATGTAGACTTGAGTGTGCAGCCCTGTTCTGTTTAACTTTTCTTCTTCCTAGATAAAAGAACAAACACAGAATTCACTACTGTCTCTATTACCACCTCCTATTCAAAAGGACAGACCAGAGTACTTGGTAGTGCCCTCAACAGTAGTTGGGACTGAACGTGGACATACTGCAGGTCACGATGATACAGACTGGGAATTCTAAATAAATACCAAACAATCATACCTCTCCTATGCTTCAAAGAAGGAAAATGTGATTTCTGTTTGCTGCTTTAGTTTGTATGATTAAAATACAATTAGACAAGGTATACTTGAAAATGCCATTGAAGTGGCCATATTTCATTAACTACATCCTCTGTTGGTATAATGAAGTGCAGTGTGCCTCACTTTCTGACTGTAAGGAAAACTCTGTATAGATCATGTGTGAATTCTTATCTCACTTTTTAAAAATATTTCTTAACAAGAGGGTTCTTGCTGTAATCTTACTCTGTACTGTATTTTCAGCTCATAATGTTGCATCCATGTGCCTTTCTGAATTCAGGTTTAGGTTTTGTCTGTGACATTATTTAAACCATCTACTTGTATGTTCATTATCACCAAAATTATTTTAATAAGTAGGAATCCTGCACTTGCAAGTCTAAATTTGAAACTGCACAAATGAGTTGCTTGTGCAAATAAATGTTTCTTTTCCACACATCCCAGAATGTGCTCTCATACTTGCCACGTTAGCTATATGTAACTTTTCATGCAGTTTTAATACTGCGTGTTTCCCAAATAGGTGACGCTACTTGAAAATACAACTCGTGTTCTTACATTTGTCTACACTTTTAGTACAGATTTATGCTTTTGCATCTTCATTTATTGTTGTGTCATTTTGGCAGTTAATCTAAGGACCTCTTACTATGCAAAATAAGTCTCAAGTTATAACAGGTATGGATTAATTTTGAGGAATTATTAAATAATCTAACGTTACTGTACATATTTTTATTTATATGTTATACCTGTTCACTACCAGAACTTACCAGAAACTAGTACTGTCTTCCTAAAAGAACAGGCAACATCATTAAACTTCACTGGCACTGCTGCTGGCAAACAAGCTTCTTCTGCAAGCCACAGTTAAATTCCCATGGATAAATTCAGCTATAACAAGAATCTCATAAACCCCCTAGGATCCTAGTGAATTTATCTGTTCTAAGAGGTCAGATGAAAAAAATACTTTTCTTCTCCCTACAGTTAAGTAACAGGCAATTCAAGCTGAACAAAAGCTGCTGCTTTTAAAAACTGCATAATCTCATATTTTAGCAAAAGTTGTGTCCCAAAGCCACTAGTATTTTACTGACCTAAGCTCTGACTGTAGTAAAAGTGTATAAATATATATTGAATGGATATATTGAATGGATATATATCTTGTGGTCAATGGGGTAGAGTCTAGTTGGAG
>NW_010207008.1:0-14836 GCF_000695765.1 Mesitornis unicolor
AAATAAAAAATAGAAAACAGTGTAGATAGGAGCAGCTTAGTATCAGGCAGTTTGAAGGCTCAACAGGGCACGCTCCATCTCGCCCAGCAATAAGGGGACTATTTGTATAACAGCAAAAAGTTGCTTTTGTGATGTGTACTGGAACGTTGTCTAATAAAAAGCATCTCTTCCATTGCATTTCAGGGGGTTGTATGATATCATTGTAGCAAAAGACAACCAGTCGAGCTGTGTGGGCCGCTACGATAATCACGGCAGTTTTGGGGAACTGGCATTGATGTACAACACTCCTCGAGCTGCCACCATCATTGCCACAACAGAAGGAGCTCTTTGGGGACTGGTAAGGAAAAGAAGTTTCTCTCCTCTGCGTAATTTTTTAACACTAACTCACCGTGTCCAGCGCTTCTCTTGCTATGACTCCTTTTCTAATGGCTGTTCTATCATAATCTGTTCTCTCGCCTCCTGGCATGAGAGCTCCACTGTGCAAATCTTTTTGGCCACCTGTCTAGAACACCTCGTCTGTAAAGCTGTTATCGCCAGTTTTATCTGTTCCTTTATTATTTCGCATTTGCTGCAATCATGGCTTTTGTTAGGGGAAAAAACCCCTGGGTTTGTTTCCAGCCTGCAGAGAACAGTGGGTGTGTTAATGCATGGATTTTATGGGAGAGTGAAACAGCATCTAAGTGATGTTCTTTATTTCCAAGTCCCCTTCCTACCATTTTGTCTTGCTTTAAGGGGAATGGGAAGGTGTTAAATATCTTCTTGAGGATGTCAGTAATTTGAAGAGCTAGGAAAACTGCCCAAAGCTTTGTTCTCCTTCAAAATAAACTGTCGTGATGTTTCTGGTCCCTTTGTGTTACCCTGGAAGATATTCTCAGGTCAGCGTGACCTATGCGATACCGAGCTAAATTACGGTGTTTCTTTGTCTCTAACCCCGCAGCGCTGAACGTGAAGCTGTAGACATGAATTTCCTTTTTTAGGTCTTTTCTCTCCCCTATTTGGATAGGGTTATTATCACAGTGCTCTCTTACTCATCTGCGAGGGCTCACATAATAAGCGGATTGTGCGATCAACAGAGCCTTTGAAGCCAGAAGTGTTGTTGCTTTTTGTGTGCGCTGGGCTCCTCGGCAACTATCGCTGGGGCTTGACCATGCGTTGTGACCTTGATTGTAGGGCTGATTTGTAGCTACACAAGCTGTGCTTATGCAATGTCTGCACTTGCTGGGAGAACCAACTTCTGCCTTCCCTTTGTGAGCCAAAACCCAAGATTTTGGTAAAGCAACCAGAGAGTAAAGTCAGAATCTCATTTCTTGAACGAGATGGAACAAAGCAGCTACCTACAAACCGAGCTCATTCATAAAAGGAAGAGAATGAGAAGCTGGTTCTTTGTTCCAGTTTGCCTTTGAAAGGAACGGCACAGATTTGGTTTATTTTGGGTTTTCCTGTTAATTCACTTAATTAGCAAGGTGTATTTGAAGGGGCACCTCTTGCCAGTCATCCATCCTGTGGATGTTTAATAACTAAGGCTGCATTTTCCTGCCTAAAACTTTGGGTATTTCCTCCAGTTCTTCTTCATTGCCATGTTTTATTGTACTATTTTGTGCCTGATGGAATTTAAAGGTTATGTTTTTATTAGTCTGCAGAAGACATTGCTAAAGCTCACGTGGGTTTTCTGCTGTAGAAATGTGGATTATTCCTGCTGCATTGCAGACTTAGGCCAACAAAAGCCTGGAAGGCTCTGGCACAAAGCAGTTCTCAAATTTGAGTCTCTTCTGGGGCAGAGAAATGTCCTCAGCCTTTGCTATTAAACGTGGCAAGGTTAAACCTCATGATCACACACGCTTCCTTTGCTGCTCTGCCTGTTTTGATCAAACACTGCTGCTTTTTCTCACTGATGCTCTCAAACAAATCTGATTTTTTTTAATGCTTTTGCAATTCCCTTGACCGTTTCTGAACCTTTCTGCTTCTCCAGATGTGTACGTTTGAAGAGACTTTTTTACCACTGAAGAATTTCTTTCAAAAAATAAACCAATCTCTCATGCTTGATAATCTCTTGTTCTCCTTTGGATAACAGTAACACCATTCTTCCCTTCATCCTTCACCTGCTCCAACTTGTATATTCCACTGGTGTCACCTCAACCAGTTTTTGTTTCAAGTGATTGCAGCCTGCATCCCATAAAACTGTTCTCTTACTTGAAAATGCCTCTTCACCCCAAAATGTCTCTGCTAAGGTATCGCTTGATGTTTTCAGAAAACGAGAACCAGAGGAATGGCTCTCAGGGCTTTGGATGTTTCTGCTGATTGTGTTATTAATTGTGGCAAATTGAAGGATTTTTTGTTGGTACCATTTTCCTAACCAGAATTCTCCTCCTTTCCTCTACTTTCTGGGTTTGATTTTTCCACTTATGGCTTCACCCAGTGTAAGATAAACTCTGCAACTCTCACTCTGTAAATAATTTGGCACTGACCCTAACAGGGACCACAGGCATTAGGGTGATACCGACACTGATCCAAATACCCGGTGGGCAGCGCCTTGCCCCTCAGCCTGGACGTGCTGTTGAGTTTCAGCTCCCTGGTGCCTTTCTCATCGGTGTTTTCCAGTAGCTGAGCCCTGCCCTTTCTGTGTGGAAATCAAAAGCATTTCACCAAGCTCTCTGACGATGAACTCCCAAATAGGTCAGCCTTTGAGGTGGGAGCGGTGGCCAGGGCTGAGCTTGCCTTCGCTCAGGCTCGTAGTGCCGCCCAGTGGCCACGGAGCCTGCACATCACTGCCTGCAGAAAACACCAGAGCAGGAGGGTGGCAGAGAGTGGAGGGGAATCTTGCCCAGTGTTTGGGCTTCAAAACCAAACCAAAGCATTTTCCCATCACTTAGCTGTTAGTGGTACGTGTGGACAGCCCGCAGTTAGGAAGCGGTCATGGCATAAAGCTGCCTCTTGAATCCTGGTGGAGGAGTGAGTCAAGCCTGTGGCTGTTTGATGCTCTGTTCCTGAGCTATTTGAGACCAGTATAAATCTCCAGCTCACTTTTTTGAAATCTGTGACTCCAGTAGAGAAGAATCCACTTCAGACTTAATTGTGCAGTTGCCTTAACAAATAAGTGTTGGAAATTCCAGTTTCCAAAGGCCTTGACAAGAAGAGCATCACTTCTTCATTGTATGTGGAAGCATGAGAGAGATATTACGAACAGCCAAGCAAAATGCAAAAACCCTGAAAAACAGTACAAGATAGACTGAAACCTGAATTCTCAAGTGCTTATCTGAGGGAGTCTTACAGCTCCCTGGTTTTCAGTTTGTTATTGCAGCTGGTACTCTCCCAGGAGCTGTTCCAATCACCATTGTGATGGATGTGGTACCGCTTCAACAGCTGCCTTCCCAAACCCAGTGTTTGGTGCAAACATTAATAGTTCACGTTTGTCAGTTCTTTAAACAGGGAGCGTTTTAGTGAAGAGCAATAATGTACTTCTCTGTGCTGTTTCTTGCAGGATCGAGTGACGTTCAGAAGAATTATATTGAAAAACAACGCAAAGAAGAGGAAGACGTATGAATTATTTATTGAGTCTGTGCCCCTTCTTAAATCTTTGGAGGTAAAGCCTCTCGGAGACTTCTGCATCAAATTCTTACATTAGCATGAGCTCTGCAGTCAGGGTTGCTGCTGTATCAGAAATCGGTGTCATTTTTGTTTAGAGCAATATTTTAAGGGCTGCTTTGGTATCACACTCACTTGTACAACTTAGTTTACATGGTTGGAGTTGTACACTGGTTTTTTCATGTCCTTTGTTCACAGTGAGTTGCTGATTTTTATCTTGGTCTGTTTAAAGATTTGGAAAAATCAGAAAGCATCACAAAACAAAGAACACCTATAAATATGTCAGAGAAGAGGTATTAAAGTGGAAATTGGAACTCAGGGCTGTGGTTTGCTTTGAGGGTGTGGTATTGAAGTAGTGATACAACCACTGGGATATTTGGCCTTTATCAGCCATGAGTGATTTTAAATTTGAGACAAAGATCCGGGCCATAGTAGGTCTTGCCTTACCCTTAACTGATATTCAGAAATAACATGATTTTGGACGTATGTTGATAGCTGTGGAAGGTGTGAATTGCACATCACCTTTTCCCTGAGTTTCTGCCTTAAACTGGTTCCATCAATGTGACATTTTTTGAATGCAAAAATGACTCATAAATATTTAAAGACATAGAAAAATAACTTGTTAGCACTGGATGGCTTTTGCGTGACACACTGCAGTTGAATCATGCGCGGATCAGAATTTTCTCCAACATGGGCTAGATTGAGGTGCGTGAATGGATTACAACTGAATCATCTGAGGTTAATTTTAACTGTAGGATTTTCTCTCCTCCTTTGTGTTTTTTACACTGCTCTGAACCAACAAAATGGGTTTGTGGTGGTCTAGGTGGGCAGTGGGAAACATTGGAGAGAAATGTGAGCATTTTCTTCAAATTTCAATGGAATCTTAGAACAAGTGGTTTGGGTTTTTTTTTTAATTTGCTCTAAACTGGCCAAAGCAGTTATTTGATAACTTTGGCACATGGATGTGACACTATAGGCAATTGTCTTTCCTTATTGGTTATGGTAGTTTTGAAAGCTGTGGTGCAGTATGACAGTGTCACTGGAGGAGCTGTATTTTTCAGTACTCAGATACTGTGTGTGTGTGTTTACTGAAAGCCTCTTCATTTCAGGGCTACGAAGCCTACAAGAGATGTATTATAACAGATGATTGTTTAATTTTCCTCTCTGTTCAGGCATCGGAGCGAATGAAGATAGTGGATGTTATTGGGGAGAAGGTGTATCAAGATGGGGAACGTATCATTTCTCAGGTACTTGAAGTCTAAATTTCCCTTTATTATTCTCCTTTCTCTGCTGCTTTTTGGACCAACTTGGCATCACTTACTCTTTTAATACTTCCTGTTTATTTAACCACTTCTTGACTGTTTGGGGAGCAGCTACAAATTTACTCTATTACTTTAGCATCTGGGTTTTTCTTCTCTCATCTGTTTGTTTTGTAGAAATGGTCTTTGCAAGGTTTCCAGAGGAGTATGCCTTAAGAAGCTGGAATTAAATGTCGTCTATGTAATTGTCCATTGCAGCTCCCAGATAGACTTTACATAGGCACCTGTGACCAGATTAAACCAGGAGTCACAAGCTTGTCAGAAAGGCATCTCTAATTCCTAGGTCTGACTAAACAACAGAAGTCAAGAGAAGTGTGATTTGGATAAAACTTTGGGAATTTGTAAATATTTGGGAATATTTTACTAGCTGGACCCAACTGAGTTAATTGCTCCAGGAAGCTATCAGGGTTAATTAAAAGCACTGTTTCTCCTGATGCTCTTAAAGAATATTCCAATGGTGATGTAGTCTAGATTCAATCGACAGCCATTGGTTGTTGGGCTGTTTTCTCTCCTGTCATATGTCAAGGCCAGAGGAGTGGAACGTGGAGCTGAACAAACTCAAGCTAAAGCTGTGTGATATTTTTGCCAAATAACTTTTTGGAACACTTCTCAAGTTTAGCTTGGGGTTGCTTTGTTTGTTGCAGAAGTGCTCCAGTTCATGTAGAAGTTAATGCAAGAAAGTCCTTGGATTACCTGAAACTGCAGGCTTTTGATCACAACTGTCATCTTGCTTTATAAACAGAATGTGACTCCTTGATAATGTCTTAGATAATTAATCTTAATTACCTTGAATGCCAGATAACTCTGAATGTGGGAACCTTAGTTTGCTGATAACCAAATACCGCCAAATGACTTTTCTCCAAAAATACCTTCAGTTCTGTAAGTTGAAAATCTTGTTGCTTAAGATCCTGAGAAAACTGAACTCTTGGCAAAATCAAAGCTTATAAATCAGTTTCAAAACTGGGAACCCACGCAATCAGTGATCCAATTACGCAGTTGGTTTTAATCTTTTGTAATAACTGAATTAAGGACAAGGATGTAATTACCCTTAAAAGGAGGATTAATAGTCTGGATAGGTCTGAGTGATGGTAATACACTACTAAAGATGATGAAGTCTTATGCTTGAAAAAGATGTGATAGCTCTTACATTGCAGCACTTGCATCAATACCGTGAAGCCTTTTTCTCTCATGGATAATTTTAGGTTTTAATTATCTTTCTGGAATTTGACCCTTCTGTTAAGGGCAGTTTGCTTTAAAGCCCTTGAAAATTGTTAGTGCCTGCTGGTGTCACGAGGATGTCTCCTACTCAGTTTATTTGCATTCTTTTAAAAAAACTAAGTACTCTTTCAGTACATACTCTTTTAGAAGTGTGCTGAGTTCATCAGCTCATGTTGTGATAGCAGGCAGTAGTGAATGAAAAGCTTTGTGCTCAATGGTTTAAGATCATCCCCAGGAAGCTTAGTTAAGGGCCTAATTTCTTCTGTAACTCCATATTTAAATCTTACATCATCTTTTCCCAGCCCATGTTTCATACTCAAGTCATAATCATCTCCCTCTCCATCCTTCCCATCACATCCACAGTCTCCTTGCCCACTTGCCCTAGTGTCAGATTTCTCTCTCCTCACATTTGTTTCACAGTTTTTCTTGCTGAGCTGCTCCCATTCCCTTATCAGTTCCTCAGTCTCCACAAAGCCTTTAGTCCCTTTGCTTTTGCTTCTGCTTCATAGCAGGAGCCAAGCGCTGGCTTTCCGCTGACTTCCAGTCTCATACCGAGCCTTCAGGGGCTGTAAACTACGACCTCTTGAACGTCTGCAGCCTGATGTGGTTTGGATAGATATGAAAATGGTTTTAGAACTCTCACAAAATCACAGAATGGCTGAGGTTGGGAGGGGGCTCTTGGAGATCATCTTGTCCAACCGCCCTGCTCAAGCAGGGCCATCTGGAGCCAATTGCCCAGGACCATGTCCAAATGGTTTTTGAATATCTCAAAGGATGGAAACTTCGGAACCTCTCTGGGCAACCTGTGCCAGTGCTTGGTCACCCTTACAGTGACTTTTTCATAGAAACAGCTGAATGATTAATTCTTAAATGATTTTGCTATATATCACCAATCTCCTTTGCATTTTCCTTCCCACCTGCCCTCTCAGAGTCATGTGTACCAATAGTTCCTTTTTCCAGGGTTCCTGTACTATATTATTAGTTAGTATTACCTAACCAGTCACCTTTTAATGTTAAGAATTTGAGTGTTTGTCAATTTTAGCAGACTTCTGCACAAGGCCTAGTTCAGAGTGGATGCTTTAGTATCATGGGTACATACTTTTACAGTAAGCTAAAAAGTAATTGGTTTCACTTTTTCCTCTTCACAGGGTGATAAAGCAGATTGTTTTTACATTGTAGAATCTGGTGAAGTAAAAATCTTGATTAAAAGCAAGGTGAGTTCCAGGTGGATTATTACACTTCAGGTCAATTCCTGATTTGAGTGACTTATTTTAAGATACTGTTTTATGATATTTATCATTGTCACTCGTGTAGGTTGTAGATCCCCATACCTGCTCTGAAATGGCCAGAAGTCACTTTACTGAAGTTGGAAAAGCTTTTGCTTGTAACTGCTCCTCTGCAAACTAACCTGATCTGCTCTCGTTGGCCTTAAGGGTGGAGATGAGCCTTTTCTTGTAGGATTATAGAGAACCTGGGATCTGTTATCTCTAGTGACATGCTAGACACTGATCTTTGAACAGATCTCTGCACAGTCTGAAGCAGCCGTAGGGAACGACGTGTTGTGCATGATAAAACCTGCATTGGGGTATTGTAATAGCGTAACCCAAACCTGTAACAGTAAATGTCACCAGTCTCAAAACTGGTGGGCTGGCATACGCTTTTCTTATCAAACTTGTAACTGAACACGCTGTTAAGGTGTTCTGCCAGTACAGAGCATGACTTGGCACTTGCCCTTGGGCTTAAAAGCCCTAAACCAATGAGATGTTGCACATCTGTAAGGTGTCTGGGGATAACTGCAGCCTCCGACAAAGACAGAACTGTATGCAAATAATTGCAATGTACTGTTCAACAGACTATGACGAGTAAAGAAGCTAACCAAGAAGTGGAGATTGCCCGGTGTCAAAAAGGGCAGTATTTTGGAGAGCTTGCACTTGTTACCAACAAACCCAGAGCAGCCTCTGCCTATGCTGTTGGGGAGGTCAAATGTTTAGGTAAGCAGATGTTCTGTGTTCCTGGTTTCATTCTCTGTTCTTTGCTTGGTTTGTGGACCGTGCCCAAGTGAGCAGCCATTCGAAATGTAGCAGCCTTTTGATAACTGGTGGTCAGACACGGAGCATGGGCTCGAGCAGATCTCCATGCTGAAGTTTGTGAAGCACCACTGCTTCCTCCCAGCAGATTCTGGTTTTTAATCCCTGACCTGTACTCTTTGCAGGGGTAAGTAACATCAGCTTCTTGTTTGTCACACACAGCTTTCAGGTGTGGTGTGTATTTGGCTTCTGTATTTATCCTTGAGGTCAGGTGTGTATTTTATAAATCTTGTTTCTCCAAAGAAGTGTACAGAGGGAAATCAGAAATATGACTTCTGTTTCTGTGGCTGCTACTGAAGCCTCAAACCTGAGTGGGTTGGACTGGAGGTCTGTGTTCAGAGTTCCGAAAAACAGATTGATATGTGGTGTCCTTTTTGACAAACGATCTTGTTTTCACTTCTGTTCCTTTGCAGTCATGGATGTGCAAGCGTTTGAGAGGTTGCTTGGACCCTGCATGGACATTATGAAGAGGAATATTACACATTATGAGGAGCAGCTGGTGGCAATGTTTGGCTCTAGCATGGACCTGTTGGATCCAGGGAATTAGGCACAGGGTACCTCAATGCCTTCTTAGTTCAAGACACAGAAAAGCCTCCTATCAGCAACACAACTCACAAGGAAAACGGACACTACGGAACAGTTACTGCTGCTGTCTTCTTGGGCATTTTAGAAACCATAAACAAGTCTCAGCACAGATGGATTGCTCACACCCTGCCTCCACTTTGCTGCTGATACTTCATTATTAGACCTAGGTTAAAGATGATTCTAACCCTATGTTCACTTACTTGGTTCAGAATGGCATCTGTCCAACAGTTCAAGTGCCTGATACGAAACCCGAAGTGTGCAAGATGCAGAAGCCTCCTTCCTTCTGGTGTTACTGTTGGGATAAATTTGCAGATCAGATTCTGTAGTGGGAGGTAGCCTGTTCTGCAGAGGCAACCTGAGGAATTACGAGCCTTTTAGGGGCTTCTTACCTTCATCTGATGCTTTCCTTAGACAATGTCAAATTTGCTTGTACTTGTAGCATCTGGGTTTGAAGTTAAAATACCAGTGGAGCCAATTAATAAGGTGGCACTGAAGTTTTCTTCCACTCGCTGAAAGCAGTGGGTAACTATAGCTTTTCAAACCAAGTAAACCGAGCTGGGGACAGGGGAGAGTCTGCCTTGCAACAAAATGCAGAAAACAAAGCGTTAGTGTATTTTAAGTGTTTTCTGAGCAGCAAAGAAAAATGTTTTACTCTATGCTGCCCAAAAAAGTGCAGTGGTTCAGATCAGACGGCCTGAAGGTGTCATAATTGTCATCTCCCCAAATTTGCTCCTTGTTCCTGACACCGAGTACATTTGACTGTGGTGAGATCACAATATATGACCTTCTCTTGCTTACAGAGGTCCTTTATACTGCTCGATTTCCCAGGGCACTGCTGTCGACTGGGTCAGTTTTAAAGTTTTTTAAGGAGGTGAATGTTTTTGTAATTTAAATGAAGACTACTTCTGTACTTGTTTACAGGAGCTCCCCCCCCCAGTCCTAACATTTCACAGTATTCTAACTTCAGTAGACACTTGGATGCTTCCAAATACCACGTGGATTTGCTAAACTTTTCAAAAGTTGGCAGCATTTGACTTTGTCAAGCAAATGTCTTTGCTAACTAGGCAGTTGATGTGTTTGAGGAGTCTTTTTTGGTTTAGGTGATAACTGAGCTAATGATGTTTATCTAAAATACCTGTTAAATTTGCAGCACTTAACTAGGTAGATTCTGTTTCTATAGCTTTAATGACTTTAATTGGCATACTGCTGAGATTTTATCAGGCTATTGTCTCAATAAGAATCAGCCCATAAGAAGGACATTTTTATGGTGTACAAACAGAATATTTATATTAAGACATTGAATTTGTAGGTAATAAATCTAGTGACCCTTTGAATTTGCATTCTTCTGTAGCTCATGCAAAAGTTACTGGTGTTTTATGGGATTATAAAATTTTAATTGTGGATGCTAGTATTTTTATTCATGGCCACGTGAGCAAGAATAGAAGGATGCTAATGTGGAATTCCTGCTTCTAGTTATCACAGCGGACATTTCTCTAAGGCACGAGATGCTTAGCTGAAACTCTTCCGTTGATTTCTGGATAATTTTTTTTTCCCTAAATGGTTGAGCTCCTCCCAGTTCCTGCAATATGAGTAAGATGGAAACTTGATAAGTTTGAATGGCTGTTGTCCAGCTACTGTAATTTGAGTCATATTTTTATATAATGCAAATGATTTGTAATGGACACCACTGAACTAGGTGTTTCCATGTTATTAAAGTCCTGGTTGTGATGTCTAGTGGCTGTTCTAACTGCATGTACTTTAGAACAGTGAATTTCCCTTGCTTTACTGGGCTGTTGGTTTTTTTTGTTGTGAATTACAGCCAAAGAAGCAGCAGGTCCTTCATTCATGCTTCCAAGGTTTAACACCAAAGACAAAAGAATTCTTTTTATTGCAGATTTTAAAAGCAAACAAAAAATCCCATGAAAAAAGAAAAAACAAATGGAAAAACCTCATCAGGTCCTCGCACTGATAACAGGTAACACGTTAAGATACTTTGGGCTCCAAGACAAAAGTCTTTCTGAAGCCAGCTCTTGACTGTCCTGTGAACCAGACATAAACTGGTCTCCCAAACAGTTTAACTGGTCTCCAAAACAGTTTGAGTTTCTGTGCTCCCTACACTCTCTGTGAACTGTGAACTAGAGAGAAACTTGCTGTGAATAATCATCAGCTGGCCCTTGTTGCTCCCAGGCAGAATATCCTCTCCTTTCTGCAGAGGAGCCTGGCGGGTTGGGCTGCCTTACAGATGGATTCTGGTTCTCACAGCTTTCGGTTCTCTGCAGGACAGGACTGGGTACCTCAGTGTATGCAAACGTCGGCAGTTGTTCCAAAGCTTAACCAAAAAACAAGGCAAGGCTGATGTTAGATTCTTGGGGTAATTCTGCCTGATAGGGAGGATTTGATTTCTTCTCAAAGTCAAAGGAAAGGATGAGGACATAAAAGATTGGCATCGCATGTGAGCAAGAAGCATTTGAAATTTTACCTTTCTCTGGACTCCCTGACACAAGGGTGTACCAGGCACTGCCATCCTGCATCCAGGATCTGTGGGACACCACTCTGTGCTGTAGGGGCAACCATGAGCTGAAAGGGAAAGCCTGTAAGAAGGCTCATCCATTTAAAAGCTGAAATTTGTAGTGTGCCTGATTAGTTTGGTCTGGTTTAACCAACCTGTTCTGTACAATTTTGGAGCATGAAGACAGTGAGAGCAGCTTGTAGTAAGATACTCAATCTTGTCAGGTATCTGGTTAGAGCACCAGCAGTGAGCAAAGTCAGAAAGCGTGTGAGTGGCGATGCCAAGACCAGAGAGTGAAGTGAGGCGCCTGCTGGTAAAGATGTGCCCACATGGCTGTATCTCAGTGCATTCCTTTTCACTGTGACCGTTCATCGCAGTCGTCGAGAACAAGCCCAGGTTTTTGTTGTTACTGATCGGTGTTCAGTAAATCTGCTGTGGAGTCTCTGGAATGGGCAGTAGAGAGATCTGGATTTTAATACAAGAACTCAGCAGCAAAGTGGGCAAAGAGAGGTGTCTTTGAGACTTAGAGGGGGAAAAACGTTTCTTGTTTGTGATTCCCTGCTTGTGATTGTTGTGAAGTTGGTGAGAGGAGCTTTCAGTGGTCAAATGTCCTGGCATATGGTATTTCTGTTTAATGTCACAGCACAGGTTTCACAATGTAAAAGAACAAAAAAGGGCAGAAGTGCTCTCTTTTTAGAAACAAAAGTGCAAAACGTAAAACTTTAAAAACAAAGTGCAGTGTTGCACAGAGGGCAAAAAATGAAACTCCTTTGAATGTCACTTCCATTCTTACTTTTCCGCCAGCTGAAAGCGGACTCTTGTTCTTGACGTGTATTTGTAAACCAGTCTTGCCAAAATACAAACACCGTGGGTTTCTTTTCCACTCCAGATAATTTCTGTTGTTGCGGTTATTGCTGATTATTTTCACTTTTCTCAAACCGTAGATTTTCTTTCAAGAGGCCTTCCTTGTGGATTTCCTCCTGACGGGCTGCAGCACTACTCTGCTCTTTCAAGATGCAAGAGAAAGTCACTAACCTCACAGGAGAACACTCAACTCCGCTTAGCTGGCTGGAGCTAATAATGCGCTACTAATTTTCCTCTGCTCTGTGGGGCAGGAGGGGAATTAAATTCTGCATAAAGTTGCTACCTCAAGGCTCCAAGTGCTTTTAAAGGTCTTTCACTTGGGAGAGTTTCCTAAGACAGTTCTTAAAGATTGGTCTGTTCTTTTGAGTTAAATGTTTTTTTTTAATTGATTCATTGAGGGACCCTTATTTTAATTAATTTTACATTTATACTTGATTCTCAAAGGATGAACAGCTGCAAAGTTTGGTTCTTGCACTATCGTGTTGAACGGGAAAGAAAAATATCTGCCATATAAACATATGGTTTTAACAAGTTCAACCACTCTGGGGTTCAGCTTCACTTTTTGGTTAATAAAAACCTGACATGTTGTGTCCAGCCTTCCTGTCCGATCCTGTGTGTGCTCTTTTCTTGACTGCCTGCAGCTGACACAACCCCCAGTGCTTTCGTCAGGAGTGGACTTGACAGCAGCTGAGACGTACTCGAGTGCCTGAGTTCCTGTGCTTGTGTTATCAGAGCCTTACGGAGAGCAGCACTTGCCCTATTGCAATAACCAAAAGAGATTTATACGTTACCTGACCACCAAGTTTTGCTGTTTGGTGATAGAAACTTTTACTAATATCTTAAAAATAATACCACTTCCTGTAGATACTATTGCTCCCAATAAAACTGGCTGCTCTGGTATGTCTGCCAAATTATCGTAGAACTGATTTCTTGTTTGAGCACTGTGCTAACTGGTTCTCGGTTCCTAAGAGAAACACAATATTCCTGCAAGTCTCTTGCTGACCTACGCTTACAGCTACTGAATTTTGTGTGATAAGCTGCCTTTTTTTAACCTAACTAACAATTTGAAAACAAAATTACTTCGTTACATATGAAATTGCTGCTTCAAATATTTGGTGTTTGGTTCTGCTGAAGTTTTTTTTCTAAACGCTTAGTATTTTATGTACAGTTTCTAGAGTAGTTCTGCTAATCTTGAGGAGGCCTCTGCTGGAATAGGTCAGCTTTGGCACTTCAACTTGAGGAAGATGTTGACACCTGAAGGCAGCAGCGTGATAAACATCTATAAAATGTTCTGGTTTATAGAAAGATGAGGAGAAACTGAAGGAAAGGGGACAGGGAATACTCAAACAAAGAGGAATTAGCCCATATTATTAGGACAGGCCTATTACTATGGGGCATAAGGTACAGCAGGGAAGCTGTTGATTGAGCACTGGAAAGATGTGTCTGGAAGACAGCTGGAGAGACTGCTTGGGGGAGCAGGACATTTCCAGCACTATTTTATTTTTTTAACAGTTGTAAACTAGCTCTGAGAATGCTAACACTATCTGTCTGAGGCAGGGGTGGATTAGGTAACCTCTCGGGGAGGGTTTTCCGAGATACGCTGCTGTTTTCTTATTAATATCTTTAAAATCACCAAGGGCTTTAGCTGACACAAATACGCTGTCTCCAGGCTTTGTGCTCCATCAGCAGGAGGAAGATAAAAGCAGATCAGTGCCTGTAAAAGAGAGGGAGAGGTGCCCTTTATAGCCAGGCAGTGTATGAGGGCAAGCTCCAAAGCTTGCCAAGCACCTGGGGCAGAAGAGGCCGGGCTCCCCAGGGGCTGGAGAGAAAACCCCAAATCAGATGGAGAGCACATCTTGAACTCTTTCTTCTTGTTTTTCCTCTTTATCTTTGTTCTTTTGTACAGACTGAGCGACTTGATGGCAAAGGCAAATGGTGGTGTGTGAGCTGGGCCCTAACTCAAGGGTGTTAGATGGGTGTTAGGCTGCTGCAGTGTTGCGCTGCTGGGGGAAATACTAATTTCTAGATAAACTTTTTTTCATTTTTTTCAAATTTTTTAAGATACTTCTGTCCTTTCTGCTGTTGCTCTCAGAAGGATGGATTTTGCACCAATCTTCGGATCAGATACAAGGGATCATGCTGGTACTAGAACTGTGGGGTTTTTTTATCTCTTCAGCTAGGAGTTGACCAGTGAAATGCAGATGTGCTGCCAACCTACTTCTATGTGCTTTTCAAATCTTCTCCAGTTGTGAATACCGCAAAATAGAGGCTCGGATAACACAATGCCATCAATGTTTGTAACGTTTTACAGTGCCAGACAACACCCTCTACCAGGAACTGCAGCAGGACCAACAGAACTTGTTTAAAGGGGAAGTGAAGGAGCATCTCTGCTAGCCCCTCTATCCAACAGCGTGTTTATTGTGGAGTGTTCAATATTTGTATTTCTGAAGCTAAAAGCTAGTGTGTAGCACTTGGAAACACCATCTGTTACCACAGCTTCCCAGAGATTAATTTTAGAGCCAAAACGTTGCTCGTTGCCTTCCTCAATCTGAAAAGGTTCAGTTTTCCCACACGATTCTGGAAGCAGCACCGCGGCTGCTGAACGCGGGGCAGCGGCCTCGGGCCGGGATCTCACCAGGCGGCTCCCGCCCGGTCGCCATGGCGACGGCGGG
>NW_010207009.1:0-7293 GCF_000695765.1 Mesitornis unicolor
GAGCCAGAAAAATGCAAAGCCGGCTTCCAGCCGCCCATAAAATAGATGCCGTCTCCTTTCCCATTGGCAGGGTTTGGCTGAGCACAAAAAGGCTGGGAAGAGGATTTTTATGGGAGTTATTTATAGGCTGGATGAATAGCAGTATGTCTGTCGGTGGGTTTCTGCCTCTTAGCAAGCGCTGAGGTTGAGCTAAGCAGGGGGTGCCAGCCTCACCAGGTGCCACTGTGCTGGGTTTGAGTAGGCACCAGCAGACCTGGATCCTGCAGGGACAGGGGTGGCACCAAAAGAGGAGAAAAAGGAGTAAAAAGGATGGAAAAGAGCAGCAAAGGGTGGCTGCTTGACCCTCAGCAGTTTCACCTTGGCCAATGTCACCATGCACCTGCATGGGGACAAGCAACAGGCTGTCCCAGCTTGAGAGTCACCACACCAGGACCACCCATGGGATGTCCCATGTCCTCCCCATCTTTACCTCTGGTCTAGCCACTTTTCCTCTCTTCTTGGGTTTGATGGAGGCATCTGAGAAGCCTTTCTCCCCATTTGCACCAAGAACCAGCACAAAGATCCAGCTCTTTGTGAACAAAATAAGTTTAAAATCATCACCAAACTCCAAGCAGAGCTCAAAAGTTGGCACTTCAAAGAGCACATTCATTAAATAAAGGAGGGGAGAAAAAGAAGAGAGAGGAGGGGGAAGGAAAAAAAAAGATTACCTTGCTGAATTAATCAGGCTTCACTGTAATGTTCAGCCTCGGATTTTATTTCCTGTAATAAGCCCATTAATACGGGTGTCTATAGCAGGGGGCTTTTAGCAGCAGGCACCATTAGTGTAACGAGGAAGGGCTAATAGAGTTTTATTGGAATTTTTACTCCGACATCACTGCCTTTTAAAACAGCTGTCTCAATAGGCATTATTATTCTGATTAACATTTAGACAGCACAAATCATAGTGATGCCCTTGGTGTCCTGCAGGTTTTATCATAATCATTCCAAGTCCCCGATGCGACAGCTAGTCCTCGGGGTGAAGGGGGAGTGGATTTTAGACCCTGGCAGAGGCTGAGGGTCATTCCTTTTCTGCAGTGCCAATGCATCGGCAACTTCTGAGGGGGGCTGCTGGGCTGCGATGGAGCGGGGTCCTGCTGTTACTGAAACGTGGTGGAAGTAGCTGGAACCGAACAGATGCTTTTGAGCATCTCTGATCCCCAGGGAATTTGAAAGCAGGATAGGAAGGGTTAAAAAGGGAGCTGGCATCCCGGTTACCCATCCTGGCTTCACTCTCACTCTGTTTCTCACCCACAGGAAAATTCATTTTTTTATATTTAAAATTAAATTTAAGTTAATGTAATTTTTCCTTATTGTGTGAATTAAATATTGCACCAGCAGTTTGGGTGCGTAAACCCTGCACCTGGGCAGCATTGTTTGCTGGGCAGCAATTTTTTAGGGCAACAGCCAGTCCCAGGGCTGGAAAAGCTGTTCCTGATATCCACAAGACTCATACCAGGTTGGATGGAGGCAGGTCCAAGACAGAGTCACCACAACAGTGTCACACCAGAGGTGTCACACTGGTCCTTGTAAAGCCCAGGAGCATCTGCAGGGCTGGCGCAGGGGTTCCTGCTGCCCGGTGAGCTGAGATGGATGGGATCTGGCCTCTGTGTTGTTGATCCTATTTGAGCCATGAGGAAACTGAGGAACAAGGAAGGGGAGCAACTTCCCACAGGGACAACACAGGCAGCCCAGGAGTCCTGCTCCCAGCTTAAGCATGTAACTGGGAGGAAGCAGATGAGCTGCATGACTTATAGACAATTGCATACAAAATAAGCGAGAGATTAAACACCAAAAGCAAACACGCTGCAAATGCACTTTTGGCTTTTATCTGTTTCGCGGGGGTAACTTATGAAGATGTTTTATTGCCCTCGAGCATGGCAGCATGCCTGGGGAGCAGCAGCTGGCTCAGCCCAGCTCCAGCCATACCCTGTGGCATTCAAACCACCCTGGGTGCACTCAAGCAATTGGTTTTGCTGGGAGCTGTGGAAGGGAGCTTGAGGGCACTGGGCAGGCTGGACAGCTACTAATTACTTTCTCATTAGCATCTAATTAGAATCTCTCCACCTCCTCAGCTCTCCCAAGTGCTCTGCCTCTGCCAGGAGTCACTTCACAAACCCCAGTGGGGGTGACTTTCCATCCCAGATCCCTCCTGGTGTTGTGATGTCTCCCTGTTCCCAGGGCTTTGTTACTGACTCCTCAGCATCACTGAACATAATTAGCCATAATTTACAGCTTCCTTCTCTGGAAGATCATGATGAGGGGGATCCCTCCTTCTTAGTGGCCACGGGGCAGGCACAGATGTTTGTGAGCTCTCACAGCTGGCTCAGGCAGCAGGGGTGCCCTATCTCTGCCATGCTAGGTTTCACACCAATCCTAAGTCCTGCCTTCTCCTAGCACCTTCCTCACTGGTGGATAACCCCATTTTTGAGGTCAAGCATGTTGGCTACCCCTAGCTTAGACCAGCTCCTTGCTCCCCTCCATCCACACCCGCTCCCCTCCCTCTCCAGTTCGTTGTGTTTAAAGTGGAAAATCTGGACCCTCCTGGGGTTCCTCTTGCTCTAAATGGAGGCCCCCAACCCCAGGATGAGATCGGCTCAAAACCACATGCAGTGGCAGGTTCCCATTACTGAGTGGTGAGCCCCAAGGTACCTCCTCAACCCCAGGTATGCAGGAAATTTGGGGGGGAGCTGGGGGAATCCAATGCTTAATGACTGCAAGGATGCTGCAGTGTGACAGTATTTAATTACCTGCAGGTTTCAGATGATTAACAAATTAAATTCCCCTTGTGGGGCTCCCATTCTAAAGCCTATGCAGAGCCCGTGGTTCTGTTTCTGATAGGTAGCATCCAGATATCCCATTGGGTCCATCTGAGGCCAGCAGCCCTCTCACCTCTGAAATTACATTGCAGAGAGGTCTCAGTGGCCATCAGCAGAGGGAAAAACACCAGCTAGCTGAAGTATGGGCAAATCACCTCCAAAATTGTTTCCGGATGCCCTCAGCTCTTTGGACAGTCTCTGCCAAGGCAGCTGCAGAGCCCAGGGGAGATGCTCCAGACAGCCCAGGCCAAGCTGGGTGCTCTGTGCTGCCTTGGAGGTTGCTCCCATGTTCCTGTGTGTCCGTCTAAGCCAAGAGCTAAAAACAGATTGGGTTTTGTTTTTCATTCTCCTGGCATAGATCTCGCCACAGCATGGAACCGCCTGCTGCAGGGCACCAGGGTGTTTAGCATCTGCTTAAAATTTCTAATTGTTTTCATATTAAGTGCCTGATGGTATCTTTTAGATCAACAGGAGAGAAATACCATACCCTCACTCCCTGTTGCCCTCTCTCCCTTCCTTCCTCCCTCCCTTCTTCCTCTCTAAAAATTTACTAATTTCTTCCTTATTACATTCCTAAAAGCCCCATTCAGTCACAGACAGCAGCAGGCAAGGAGAAACTCAACGATAAGGGCAAAAACAACAGTAAAACTGGAATTAAATGACGGCCATAAACCCAGTACCAGGAGGGACAGTAAAACTGCAGTTTTGCAGGAGCCAGCAGGCCTGCACTAATACCTTTTTTTCTGATTAAAACACTCTGGTTGCAGATTAACTTCCTTTGCTCAATATTTATTGTCTCACCTGCATTGAAAAGCAAGGAGGAGTGGAAGAGGGGTGGGCAGGGTTTGGGATTCGGGATCTGCAGCTCTGGAGCCTTTGGCCTAGGACATAGACATGTATTCAAAGGTGATGGACATGCCTTCAGCAGTCACCATCCATCATTGAGTGCTTGCACCAAAGGGCATCCCAGAATAGCATCCCAGGACTTACCTGTGGCTGCAAGAGTCAGTGTTAGACGTGGGGATGCTCTGGGTCTCCCAAATGTGCAGGACAGGTGTGATGATGGAGACAGGCACTGCCTGGGCAAGCACACTGGTTTGTCTCAGTTGAGCCAAAGGCTCAGCAGCTCTGGGAAAACCACGCTGCTTGGTAGCCTGACCCATTTGTTTCTGTGGCATCAGAAAACAGGATGGAAATGAGACTAAATTACTGACCATCTCCTCTCAAGCATCTCTACATCTCCACATCCCCTGCTGGGCTTATCCCTTGCTCCTTGCAGAGCGCAGGATGTGCTGGTCTGGTGCAGAAGCACCGCGGCTCTTTCCTAATCCCTCACAGCCATATTAAACACTTCACAGAGGGAGCAAATGTCTTCATGGGACCTCGATGGACTTTTAATCCATTAATTCCATGCTTGAGCTTCATCTCAGCTCCCCTTGCTCCCCTATCACCTGCCCCGCTTGTCCTTCCAGAGCAGCTCAGGGTAGGGATTGCAGAGAATGTATTTGCCCTGCTTTGACAGAGGCTCAGGACAAGGATGACCCCATCACAGAGACACTTTTCCCAGGATGAGCTCCCCTGCAGAAGTGAAATGGCATCAAGACCCATCCGTTACATGGAATCCCAACAAGTCTCAGTTTCCCCTTGAAGCTCCCATGTCAGGAGCAACAGCTGGGTGTCCCGCAGCCCCTCCACTCCACCATCCCGCACTCAGCTAGCTGTTTTTAATCTCCCTGCTATAAATCACTTTTTGATTACAGCTGGACTGTAACTACCAAAATATAAAAGGCTTCAGGGCTTTACAGCACAGCAGAGATGAATTGCAATGCCTCTTTCATCCCCAGCAGCTCTGTTCACAACAGCCTGATGCCTCCCCATGCCACAGGAAAACCTTATTGCTCCCTTCCAGCCTTTCACACCCCCTCATACAAGCCAAAAACATCGGGGTAAGAGAAGGTGGATCTGTCATGAGGAAGTGGGGGCTCAGCATAGCCAGGGTCCAGTTCTCACACACAGCTTCACCCCCCGCTCCTCCTCCACCTGCTGCTGACTTCCACCCTGAATGTTTCAGATGCTTTTCGGGGGCTGAAAATTTAATTTTTATTAAAAATAAAAAAATAAGAACTCTCAAACCATCTCTGAGCTATTTTAGCAGCAGGTAAACTCTAGCAACCGCTATCTGTCAGGGAGGGCATCCCAGCATGGGTACCAGCGCTCCTCAGCACACACCACCTCCCCAGCCTCCATCCTAAATCACAGTACAACAAACAGGCTGTTCATTAGGCGCTGTTTAATTAAGCAATATGGATCCTGCCTCGATATTTACAATCCCACTTGCTCTGATTTATTAGCGAGAGAGAGTCTCGTTTTTAAAAGACGGTGACTGTAAAGTTTAATACCGCTTGACTTACTGCGAGTTCCATTTACGGCCCTGGGCCGAGGCGCTGCAGCCCAGGCTGGGAGCCGGTGGGCTATTAAATCAGAGCTAACTGCGCGTGCAGGGAGATGACTAGCTTCGTTACAACTGGTTCAGCGGCTAATTACCCCAATCTGGAGTCCCACATTTAAGCCAATTCGTTGCCGCTTTTCCAAGGCCCTGGGGAGGAGCGGGGAAGTTTGGAGGTTGGTGCGAAGGCACTTGTTGCGATGGGAAGGGATGGGGGCTGCGATGGGGATGGCCGCAGAGCTCAAGTGGGCTCTGCTTGTCCCAAGAGGGAAAAAAAATCAGTTTGCAAGAAACTAGACTCTGATCTGGGCACCCACCATGACATGTGGGGGGGATGCTGTGTACCATGATGGCTCCAAGCTCAAGGGTCACCCCAAAACTCACCGCTCCCTCCCCAAAACCCTTGGGCAGCTGGGGAGCCCTGAGGCTATGTGGTGGGATGGCTTGTGGGCTCTGGGATGGGGCAATGGGGGAAGCAGGATGGGGCCAGCATGCAGGAGGGCCACATTCAGCCTGGGTCTGAGCCTCACGCTGGCTGGACCTTTCTCCCTGCCCCAGCCCCATGGGTAGGGATGGGGAAGCAATGCACAGATGGGGCAGGAGGGGCACAGCTGTCATCTTCTAGGCAGGAGGAAAGTGTTTCTCTCCTCACAAGATATTTCTAGCCCTCAGGAGCCCATACACGGACTTGACAAGGATAGGGGCCTCATAAAGTAGTTATGAGAATGGCTCTTCAGTGACAAATAAAAACTACTTATGCAAAGACGTGACAGCAGATGGCACTGAGCATCCCCCCACAGCCAGGGACTGGGCAGCTGCTGACCCACCCTATGGCTGGACAGAGGGAAGGGGAAAGGAGGCAGCAGCACCATGAGTTAAGCTGGACCCCCTGGCAGCCCCCAGGGCAGCAATAGCCCCTTGCTGCACCCCTACAGCCCCAGTACTATCAGCAGGCAGGATGAAGGCTGCATCCCAGCTGCCCAAGCAGAGAGGAAGAAAAGAAGCAGGTCCCAGGCTGAGCATCCTCCATGCAGCGAGTTTTCCAGGCCTCAGCCCTCTCCCAGGAGCTGGCTAAGCCTTGAGCAGCATCAATTCCTCCCTACTTCCCATTCCTCTCAGAGCTTGCAGCACTCAGAGATGGGCTCAGAGCTCCCCCCAGGGAGGAAGAGGAGGCAAAGCAGAGACAGCAGCAAGGAGCATGGGGCTGCCAGCACATCCCCTTGCAGCTCCTGGTGTTATCCCACCCCCCAGCAGTTGCAGGTCCCCACCAGAGACCCCAAACCTCCCACCCAGGGCCAAGAGCCATGAGGGCACAGGCAGAGGCACTTTGCTTGCAGGTTTTATTGGCCAGGGGGCCTGTGTCCCTTCACAGGGCAGGCAGCACTCCCAGTCTCACCAGTAAGACCAGACTGGTAAGGAAGGTAAGCCCTCCAGGGTAGGTGTGGTAGGAACACGCTGTGAAGGTGGAAGACACAGCCTGGGATGGGGAAGAACATGGAAGAAACAGCACTACCTGCACAAGGATGCCATAGGATTAGGATTGAGGTACCTGAACAGGTGAAACCAGCCCCCAAAACTAGGCTCAGCCACAACAAGGCTCAGAAGCTGGGAGATCAGAGGGCTCACAAGTGACATGAGTTCCCAGGCCTCAGCTCTCACCACCCCCAGCTGACTCCTCTCCCCAGCCTCACCAAGCACAGCTCTGGGCTGGCTCCGCTGGTCCCCATTACGACATCTCCTTGGCTTTCTGCTTGTAGTGCACCTCAGGGAGGCTTCTCAGGCGCTCGGCAGCCTGTGGGGCACAGCACAAGGGGCAGCCAGGAGGCAGTCCTGGGCATTGTTCTCCTGGCACAGGGGGCCCTCACTCCCCACAATCCCCCCAAGCTGTGCTCACCTGCTCTGGGGTGACGTCCCGCTGTGCCTGTGCCAGCATCTCATAGCCCACCATGAACTTGCGGACAGTGGCAGAGCGAAGCAGCGGGGGGTAGTAGT
>NW_010207009.1:7305-9697 GCF_000695765.1 Mesitornis unicolor
CACAGTCCTGCTCCAGGTAGTGGCCTGTCGGTGCTCCTGCCGAGGGGGCAGCCGCTGCATGAGCCCCAGGGAAGGGACAGGAATGCGGATGAGAGGATCGTGGGGATCTCCTGGCTACACCACTCACCGTGCCAGCCCATGGAGTAGGGGAAGGAGACTTCAAAGAGGTTGTCATACTTGATGAGCAGCTTCTGCATGATGGAGGCCAGGCCTGCAGGGCAGTGCCAGGGAGTCACACCAGCTCCCTCCAAGAGCAGACAGCAGACCAAGCTTGGGGGGGTCCCTCAGCACCCCTCCCTGGGTTGACATCAGTGACAGGCAGGTGGGGTGGACTTGGCAATTCCCCCCAATCCCCATCCAGAGGGCAGCCCAAGCAACATGGCAGGAGCCACCATTGTCCATCAGGCAGCACCCAAAAAGTATGGGGCACCATGTGCTTCATCGTCCCAAAAAAGTACACTACTCCCCCCATCAGTACTGCCTGCACCTGGACACCCAGCTCTTGTCCTAGCAAGATCGGAGTGATAGTCACCTCCCAAGCTAAGCCCAGGAGCCCTACACCCCAAGGGGTCACAGACCCTGCCTCCTAACAAAGGCCGAGTCCAGAGTATGTGCGACAGGGGTTAATAAGATGCAAAGCCACTCACTGTCCCTCTCGCCTTCGTGGAGGTCCTGGAGGCGGCAGACGTGGCGGCGGGGCAGCAGCAGGGTCTGGTAAGGCCAGGTGGCCCAGTAAGGCACCACAACCAACCAGTCCGCATTCTCCACCACCAGCCGCTCCTGCAGGACACAGCGCTCCATGGGGACACCTGCAGCCCTGACACCCTGGAGATGGGCGCTCCTGGGGGCTCACTCCAGCATGCATCCAGTTCCCAGGGAGGGGACGGCACCACATCCTCACCTTCCGACAAGCCTCCTGCTCGGCGTACTCCAGCAACATAGGTACACCGTGCTGGCTCAGGTGCTGCCGCTGGGTCCGGTCCTCCAGGCATGCCTCATTTGGAAGGAAGCTGCTGGCCCACACCTGGGAGGGACATTAGGGCACGGGGTTGGGTGACCAGTACCCTAGATGTGTAGGGGTGTCCCAGCCACGCTTCTCATCTGCGGGTGTAGGGGTGCCCCAGCCACGCTTCTCATCTGCGGGTCCGTGCTGCCACCAGGTGGAGAGTCTGACATGTGGCACCCACAAGGGACAGTCCTCCAGAGGGGAGGTTGTAGGACATACATGAAGGGATCCTCTCTGCAAAAATCTCTGGGACCAGGATGGGAGGATTCCCCTTCACATTTTCCACCTGGGTTTGTTGTTGTAGGATCACCCACAGGGATTCACGGTTAAGCCAGGCCACGGGTGGGACAGCCTCACCTGGCAGTGGGGGTGTGGGTTGGAGCAGCCCATCATCGCTCCCTTGTTCTCGAAGATCTGCAGAGGAAGAGGTGCAGCCAGAGGATCCCAGCCCCAACGTCCCCACTGTGGGCTGTCGTGGTGTCCTCAGCACACCAGGAAAGCATCTCACAGGAAAGTGGAGCCTTGCATCCACCTGGAAAGGCTCAGGGGTGCATGAGATGGGGACTCAGGATCCACACACAGTTAGGAGGGTCCCACCCCCAGCTCCTGCCAGAGTCCCCAGCCACAGCCCCCCACTTCTACCCAAGCCTCCCAGGGCAGGGAGAGAAGGGCAGCCCCCACCAGGCCCGGACCTGCACCCAGGGGTAGGAGGCGCCCAGCTCAGCCACCAGTTCTGCCCACGCATCAATGACAGCCCGGATCTCTGCCAGGGACATGAGAGGCAGCGTCAGGTCCGACCAGGGGTGGAAGCACATCACCTTGCTGTGGAGAAGATATAAGTGGTTGGGGGTGCAGGGCATCCCCAGGGACCCCCATGGCCCTGCCAGGTTGCAGTGGAATGGGGGACCAAAGATGAGACCACAAGATGCCCCCAAAACACAGCAGGTGTGCACAGAACAGGCAGTACAAGGAGGAGTGGGCTCAGTCCAGCTCCATCCCATAGGTCCTGGCTGACACTGATAACTCAGACGCCCCAAAGCCACAGGGGTACTCACCACACACCCCGAGCTGCTGCTGCTCGAAACAACGGGTGGTCACTGTCACCTGGGGAAGGACAGAGTGTGAGGATGGAGAAAATGCTGGGGCAGCACCCACCCCTCTCCAGGTCACCCTGCAGCCCCTCCAGAACCTCTGAGGCTGGGGGCCCACAGCAGCCTGCTCTTCCCTAAAAAGTTACCAGGCTCTGGAGCATCAGGCTGCAGTGCAGGGAAGTCATTTGGGAATATGAAGGTGCCTTCATATTGGGGATTTACCTGCCGGGGCAAAAGATGGGATCAAGGGGGAGCAGGGTGGTGGGGGGAGGCAAGAAATCTGTGTCACTAATGG
>NW_010207010.1:0-5263 GCF_000695765.1 Mesitornis unicolor
AAAAGATTATTTTTTCCTCTCTTTTGTGTTAGTCTTGCTTTGTACTGTTAGGATGCATTAGCTAAAATTAGGAGAAATAGCCTAAATGGCAAAATATCATGTGCTTATTGAAATGCGCAGAACTGAACAATCCTGTGGCAACTGAAGAAGTGCAAAGAGATGGTTTACTTGAATAGACTACAATGTTCCACTACATATATTCTCGGTGAGTTCGGTTGATAAGGATCTGTTTCCTGGCACTGACCTTTAATGATTCTTTAACACACTGTTTCACGGGAATAAAAATATGTGAAACAATATCATTACAATCATATGTCTTTTCATGTGTTCAAGAATGAAACTTATGAATGGATACTGTGTTCTCATACTCTTTAAAAAAACTCAGATGTGTATATATTCCAGCTCCAGACTTTCTGCCTACTTTGAAAATGTACTAAAAAGTCTTTATCAGTAGGCTACTGCAGGAAAGATGAGCGTGACTGACTTATTTCAGAGAGAAAGAGATCCTGGTTAACTGACCATATGTGGTACTCAGTACTGTCCTTCAGTGCAGCCTAGTTTGTTGGTCTCAGACATTTCTGACAAAAGATGCTGAGTTGATCAAGACTAAAGCATTTGAATGCAAACATCAGCAGGCTCTTCCAAAGTCTTTACCTTTCACAGTAAAATCTATGAACCTAAGCAACTAAAGAGAAGGGATGAGGATGTTAAAAATTATTTTGTGTAAATTCTGGTCTGCACTTGAGCAAGTTATGATTAGAAACTACCAAGAAGGGAAAGGTTGAAAGCCTATGATATCTGATAGCTGGAGAAGTTTTTGTGTCTGCCTTGAAAACATAATTTTCACAACAGGTGTATATCCAAACAGTCAAGAAAGGGGAGTAAACGGTCAGAGGTGTTTTCAGAGCCCATTTCACCTAAGCACTAAGCACCAGAAAAAGAAATGGGAGGTTGCAGTGGTTGGAGATTCCCTCCTGCAGAAAATGGGGCACCTGTCTGCTGACCTGGCATGTTGTCACAGGTGATGTGTTGGTTGCCAGGTGCTCAGATCTGAGATGTTGGAGGGATACTGCCAAGGTTTGTCTTGGTCTTATACTAATACCTTTTGTTTGTCATCCACATGGGCAACAATGGTGCTGTCAAGGGACACCTGCACTAAATGAAAAGGTACTACAAAACTCTGGAGACGAACATGACTTCCAGAGGTGAGAATTGACAGCTACCAGTGGAACTTTGAGTAGTGCTCACCTACATCCTACAGAAGAAAGGGGAAGACTTGAGCAGCAAAGGGCACAACTTGTAAATTTACAACTGGCTGAAGGGCTAATGTTACAGTCAGTATTTTGGCTTTTATGGTCATAAGTCCCTCTCTGAGAATTAAGAACACTATCAACAGATGAGATCTGAGTGAAAAAGTGGAGTAAAAGCATCTTTGTCAACAGGCATGCCAGCCTGGCAAGAAGGATTTTAAAATAGTTACTAAAGATGGTGCTGGTAGCTTTTTGCAGTTAACTCAAGAAGCTTAGGTCATAAATAACTTAATGCAGAGGGTGGGAGCAAGAAAGTTTTTGAAAAGGATAAAACACATTGAAAGAAGACTCATCTCGAGTGCCTGTTCACAAACAAACACAGCCTTGGAAACAAGCTAGAGGAGTTAGAGCTCCACATGTGGTCACAGAGCTAGGCACCAGTAAAATGACTAAGATGCTACATAGTCATGGAGTTCTCTGGTGGTGGAATGCAGGCTTCTTCAGAGAAGACAGTCAGGGATGACAAGAAGAATGGGGTTGCCCTGTACATGAAGGAAGAGTTCAAATGCCTGCTTTTTAATGGGATGGATTAAAGGCTATATGGAAGCTTGTGACACAGGCTCATGCCAATAATGATGACATCATGGTGGAAGTGTACTGCTTGGAATTTCTACCAGTGACCCAGACAAGTGGTCAGAGAATAAGTGCACCAGATTTACAGCTGACAACAGAGGTGGACATTCATCACACTTGAGAGCCAGGCTGCAGTCCAGTGGGACCTGAACTGAAGGAGGAATGGCCTGACAAGACTCCATGAAATTCAGCAAGGATGATGCCAAGACCTGCCCTGGGAAGGCAGAGCCTTGCAAGGGTGCAGACTGGGTTGCGGAGGGCCAGAGAGCAGCTCTGGGAAATGGCCATGGACTCTCCTATCTGCCTAGTGCTCATCAGACCTCCTCATTAGAGTACAATCAGAGGTGACCACAAAGATGGTGAGGCTGAAACACTTGGCCCACAAGGAGAGGCTGCAGAACTGGAGCTGTTTCAGCCATAAGCAAGGATAGCTCTGAGGACACCCAACAGCAGCCTGCCAATGCTGGCTTCCAAAAACACAGGACGAGTCTGGCCTAGAGTAAGAAATTAAAAACAGCACCCTCAAGGACAGGCCAGCAGTGGAACTGCAGTATGGAGAGCTTGTGCCATCTCCATCTTTTGAGTTTTCTAAGATCCAGCTGGATCCACACCTAAGCAAGCTGTTCTGAATTCAGTGTCAACCCTGCTTTGAGCAGGAGGTTTGACCAATAAGACAAGGTCCCTTCCAGCCCAAGTGATCCTCTCATTCTGTGATTTTTGCTCCCTTGGACCTTGGCACCTAAGCTCTATATGGCTACTTCTGCTTCTATTGTAATTCTTCTTAAAAACATTCCAGTTCAAATCACTTGTAGTACTAAATTCACCAGTTTGGAAAAAAAAAGTGCAATTCTGTGTATTGAAACATCTTCTTGACTACCTGTAATATCTCTGTGTAAAAGGATGTTACTAGTACAAAAGCTAACAGATTATAAGAGCAAGAAAAACAAGTAAGAATTTGTAAGAAATACAGATGAGGAAAAAACCTAAGAACAGACATTTTAATCAGAAAAGGACAACAGAAGTAGAGATGAAGGCCTGATTTTAATCATGCTTGGTACTGTGCTTTATAAACCATTAACAAAATTGTCTGAGGTTGTGAGT
Source organism: Mesitornis unicolor (assembly GCF_000695765.1). Lineage (NCBI taxonomy): Eukaryota > Metazoa > Chordata > Aves > Mesitornithiformes > Mesitornithidae > Mesitornis > Mesitornis unicolor. The sequence continues at coordinate 2,985 of NW_010207010.1, forward strand.
TGTACAGAACCAGTACACTGAGTGCATGGGACTAGCTGAGCACTGCACCCGCACGTGATATTACACTGGCATTGACCAGAGGTGAGTCACACCCAGTTCAGAACCAGAACTAGATCTGGAGGACTGAGTGAGGGCATCAAAGAGTGTTCAGAAATAACTAGGAATGCTATAAACTGAAAGAGGAAAGATATTATTCATAGAATCATAGAATGGTTTTTGTTAGAACAGACCTTTAAGATCATCAAGTCCAACCATCAAACCAGCCCTACTAAATCCACCATTAGAACATGTCCCCAAGCATGATATCTCCTCACCTTTTAAACACCTCCAGAGATGGTCACTCAACTACCTCTCTGGGCAGCCTGTTCCAGTGCTTGACAACTCTTTCAGGAAAGAAATTCCTCGTAATATCCAATCTAACCTTGCCCTAGCACAACTTGAGGCCATTTCCCCTTGTCCTATCATTAGCTACCAGGGAGAAGAAACCGATCCCCACATCACTACAATCTCCTTTCAGGTCATTGCAGAGGATGCTGAGGTCTCCTCTCAGTATCCTTTTCTGCAGATCAAACAACCTCAGCTCCTTCAGCCACTCCTCATAAGACTTGTGCTCTAAAAACTTCACCAGCTTCATTGCCCTTCTCTGGACCCTATGGACACTTCTCTGGACACATCCATGACCCCTGTAAGGACAGGCAGAAAGAAACAACCCAAGGACCCAAGATAGGTCCTTGCAACACAGACAAAAAACTCTAGAGCATAAAAACAGAGCTGCCAAAATATAAAATGAAGGGTGATAAATGAGAAAGAATGAAAGAGAAAGAGAAGATCTGGAGGAAGACTGGAAAAACAATACATTCAAATTGAGCAGGCTGGCGTTAAGGCAGAAAGAAAAAAAAAAGTGTTTCTGATCGTAAAAAAAACATTATCATAGGATCTAGTGCCACTACTGTATGCTGACGGCTTCTTCCTAATGATGTGGATGCATGTGACAAAGAAGTCTTTCATTTTGGTCTGGTACACATTCATCAATGGACACTAAACAACATGAAGTGTGGGAGAACTTGGCTTGTACTGTGAGCAGCCAGACTTCATTTTTCCATCTTGATTCACTCACATCAAGAGATATTTCTTCAAACGTATCAAATGAAATAGTGGAAGCTGAGGGGAAAAAAAAATAATGGAATTAAGCTATAAAATATCTGGGCTGTCAAACTAAGAACCTTGACATTTACTCAAAAATGCTTTTGAGTCATTTGAAAATGTGCTGTTAGTGCTGTTACCACCTATCTGTGCCATCAATCTTTGCACTTATTAAAAAATTCTGCCTCTTTGGAAACTCAAAAGTTGTTTATTAATATATTTTTTCATTGTTTCTAAAACAGTTTTGTCATTAAAACTGTTATTTTCTAAGACGTGAGACGTTGACAGCTGGTTCCAAATTTTGCCTAGTTCATTTCACATAAAATTCTAGAGTTCTTTATCTTACTGATGTGAAATGGAATGATCTTATAGTTAAAACTGTAACATCTATTTAAATGTTTTCTTTTCTGAGATTTCTTTCCCTTCTTTACAGAACTGAAATTTATGTAATGCTTTGCTTTTTCTGAAAAATGGTTTTCAAAGAAACATCTACCAGAAATCATATTAAAATTAATGATCCAAGTGGCTGTAGTCATGCTATCTCCTATAAAAGATACTGCTGAGCTCACTGTGAAACTGGTACCATAATCAATCTAATATAATCTATGGCTTAAAATATGATACTTTTCCTGCAGACATGAACATCTGTCTAGGGATTTTTAAAGCACAAACAGTTAAATTCACAGTTTGAAATTATTTTTTTTGTGTGATCTCACATACTCTTCATCTCTGTCAGTTATTTAATCATACAACATTACATTGTGATGACATATATAGATACTGAGAGATGACCAAGCACAGCTCAAAAGCAAGCACCATGTAGAGTCTCAGATTCTCTTTTTGGGAAGCACAGAACAGTCATCAGGCTTGGAGTGCAGTGATGCCCTCACAACAATGGAGACACAATGCTGGAAGATGCATGTGTCAAGGAGGAGCAAGAGCTGACTGCTCCCCATGGCAAAAGGAAGCCAGGAGCCAAGGATGAATATCAGCCAGCCTGGGCACAGACACAGCTGCTGAGCTCAGGTAGCGGTGGCAGGGACAGTCTCTGCTGAAAAGCAGCCGCCTGGGGAAGGAGGGCACCCTGTACTGGGTTTTCTGTGAGGTGGTTTTTGGTTGTGCCTTTGGTAATGGGG
>NW_010207011.1:0-1202 GCF_000695765.1 Mesitornis unicolor
TTAAGAAAACAGGTAAGCCAGGGCTAGGTTATAAAAAAAACAAAATTTAGTTTAGCTCATCTGCCTATTTTTGGGACTAAAATATCATCTTTACTTCACTTTTGGGTACTTGTGAAGTTTTACTGTGTAATCCTAACATACATTGTTTTAGACCATACTATTGAGACAGGCCTGTGAGTGGTTATTCTGTGAAGAATATAAATATCTGAAACAGTCAGACTTCTCTTTAAGCAAATCACCACAATTCAGGCCCAAGAACCACCATAAGTTAGAGACTTACATTTCTCGTGAAACATTGGGGGGACAACTGCCTGCATCTCCCACAAACACTGTAACATTTGGATTCTTCTCACCACAGAAGTAGAGATCTCTGAACTCATTCACTTGAAGAGCCTAGAGAAAGAGGCAGACATCAGATTTTTACAGAGCTAGTGATCTGGGGTGCTAGAACTGAAATACCTCAAAGGAATTTGATTATTAGAAGACACATCATTCTTGGAACCATATGTTTATGTTTCTTTTTATTCTGAAGCTCTTAATCACTGCCTTTTTGAGGAACTGCTTCAAGTTCTACATGCAGAATTCTTTGGTGTCTGAGTCTTTGGCTTTAAAGTTACATTTCAGTGATGTAGCCTTGGTTTCTGTCTTGCCAGCTACAAGTCTCTGTTCATCCACTTTCATCCGGGTCCGTCTACTGACCTGGAAAACCATGCGGCTGCAGGCAGACACCTAGCACCAGCACACTGAAGCAGACAGCACCATCAGCCAAGGCAAGAAGGGAAGGGTTCCCTTGCACTGGCATCCTGGGCTAACTGCAGTCTCAGGGCCCACCTTCACATCCAGCAACGCTGATAAAATATCGCACTGACACCCAAACAGAAGAGGTCTCGCACATCTCCCCCCTTCCCTGATCCTACCTTTCTTTTCCACTGCCAGTCAACATGGTCCTGGCACACCATCCTGCCCCAGCTCTGGCATTCATTTCACTAATTTTTACTCAAAGTTAGGAAATTATTCCTCCCAAATAGACTTGGCCAGGATGAAGACAGGAGATAAAAGCAGAACTCCCACCTGTGACCAAGGGCTGACCTTCTATGTCTAGTTACTGTGTTTCAAGCAGCTGCACCCTAATTAAGCTCCCTTATTAAGCAGCTGCACCCCAGCCACTTACTATTCAGAAATGGCAGTAAGCCATATTTCAC
>NW_010207012.1:0-24922 GCF_000695765.1 Mesitornis unicolor
GTTTGTTGTACCCTATTCAGATGCAAATACTTATAATGCTACAACACACAGAAATTAGAAACAGCTTCATTATTCAGATCATTTTCTACTTACATTCCAGTCAACAGTAGAAAAAAAAGGATGTCTCTTGATTTCTTCAACTCCATCTGAACCAGCTCCTGAACAAAGAAAATATCGTATTTAAAACACTTTTGTGTACAGTCTTTGAAGAAAATGGCACTAAAAATTAGTTCATTTCTAAAAAATTTGCATAGACATGGTTACTTGAGGGAACTGTAAATACAAAAATATTTCAAGGATGTAAAATACTCTATTAAGTAGTGACCACCTCATCAGGGAGGCAGAGTACAAGAAGCTTAGAAATACAGAGTCAATATGCTTTGCTCTGACACTGTCAAAGCTTTGGCCTACTGCTAAGAGTCACTGGTACAAGTAATCATTAATTAGCTAGATCTAGGAAATGGTGATCCAAGCTAATAAGAAATGGTATCTAAACCCAAATCTTACTGATCATGCAGAGCTTAAGAGCCTCTAGCAACTACTTTATTTAAAAAAAGTCATCTCAAATAAACTATTTTTATTTCAAAGATTCAAATAAATGGTCCAACCTAATCTATTTGATGGGTTCCTTTTAAACAACATTCTCAGAAGACTTTGTGCTTCAGGGCTGAGGAACTGAGGCATCCCAAGCTTTGCTCTAAAGGAAAACAGAGAACAAGTAAGAAGAAGAAATGTACCTTACTAGAAATCGTCTACGTAGACTCCACTGCACAATCTGATTTATCAAGGACACATTACAAAGACTTGCAGAGTGTGCACGTTTACCTCATCAGCTTTTCAGTTTCACAAGTTTTCACAAGTGGCTTTCAAAACCAAACAAAAAAAGTCCCACCACACCAGACAAAACCCCCAAACCCCACCCAAGTCCCCGAAACAAGCTTTAGGCTAAAACAGAGTAAAACAATTCTGAGGAATACATAAAGATAATTTCATGCCACCAGTAAGTTATCACCAAAATGCCTCTATCAGAATCCATGCCAGAAGAGACCCACCAAATCCCAAATTACTTGCCCCTGAAGTGATTGCTAATATTAAAAGCCTCAAGAAGCAGCTCATTAAGCTATTATATAAAAGCTTCCTGACTTCACCAAGCTTATTTTATGAAAACAACTATGCTAGAGGCAAGAAATTCTCCTGCAGGACTGCAGTACCACTTAGAGTGCCAAGTGAAGGTAGGGATCTGATCCATCCACTTGCACAGGTAATCTCCTGGCAAATCCATACCCAGGGTAAGCTCAAACTGCCAAATTTTGGGGAGAACAGAGCTGCTTGCTCACCTCCTTCCTTATCACCCCCTCAAAATGCCCAAGGCTCTGCACGCTGACTAAAGGAAATTCTTTGTTGAGAACATATTTGCCCCACTTCACTTACTAATCACCAGTTTACCCAGTTTATCTTGTTGGACAGCTTCTGTTGTAACTGAGGCAATTTAACACAAGAAATGTGAGCACTTAAGTGAACTCTCCATATATACACACACCAACACCTGATTAACTGCTGCTTACTAACTCACGTATGCTGTAACAGTGGCCAGGGAGCATAACCAGGAGTGATAAATAATGCTGTTCTAATTCTCTGTATTGTTTTTGTATTAATCACACATCTACAATGAAAATACAAATTCATCCCTAAGATTTTAAATCCTGCAGATATTAACAGTCTTTGCATGGTCTGTGAGTTAAACCTTGTTGGAGGGGGCTTGGCTTTTTTGTTCCTGTTCTGGCGTAATGCTCTTCAAGCACAAGGATTTATAACAAGCTGTTAAAACATGTTTAAAAACTACATTTTCTGAGTGTCCAAAAAGTAAGAAGATATACTTACTTCAGTATCATATTCATAGTTTCATTTCGATCTTTACCTTGAAATGGTAGTGTACCAGTAAGCATTTCAAACTGAAAAGAACAAATGTTAATCTAAATCAACACTTTTTCCCCCCAGTTACTAAAACAAAGCGTTAAGTACTATATTCTTCCCTAGTGCTACCGTAGACATACTGCATTAAGCTTTTAAAAGACAAAAAAAGCTCACAAATCTAAAATTTTGTTCTCATTGGCAGTTTACATGATAGTAAGTGGCAAGTGTAATGTAATGATGATGTAGGAATACTTTACACCCATAAGTTATTTTAATTAAAAAGTAATAAAATCTCCTCCATAACCAAGTTTTGTATGTTGCCGTACTCTGAAAACAGCAAGAAGAATAATTTCTGAAACACGACTTTACTTTTAATGCAAACATACATGTATTTCAGCCTGATGCTCTGACACATCACAGCAAAGGTGTAAGTGCTAGCAGCCGATTTCACTACTCCATGTTCATTCAACAGGCTTATCCTTACCAAAACACAATATTCTATCAAATCAAGTCTTCAGTGTTTTTTTTTAATTTAACTAATAAGTAACACATGAAATAAATATACAACGTGAAGTTTCACACTGACTGCAACCTAACTAAACTACTAATGGACTACACAAATTATTTTTATGGTTTCTGGTAAGTATTCCTTGCAGAGCTAAGCACATGAAAAGTAAATTCTAGTCAAATCAGCTGCTATTTCAGATCAGATTTGATTCAATCAGAGAGATTGAATTCTCTCTTCCCCTTACCCAAGCATTCATAACTAGATCTGGAGAAGCTCATTTTAAACGCATTTATTTCACATTCACTTATGCAGAGTATTTGTGACCTTACGCAAGGTAAGCAGAGAAGCATACAGTACCATGAGAACACCAAAGGACCACCAGTCAGCACTCTGGTTGTGCCCTCGCCTGTTTACAACTTCAGGTGCCATGTACTCTACAGTACCACAGAAAGAATAGGCCTTCTTCTCTTGATCTACCGATTCTTTGCTGAGTCCAAAGTCTACAACAACAGCATTACAAGAATACAGCCAGTAAAGAACTTCAGGAAAACAAAAAAAACTCAAAAAACCCCCCACAGTGCTGTATATGGTATTTCAAAAATCAAAGTGTTGACAGGTATTGTTTGTTTGCTTTCACGAATATGATGTGATTATCCTAGCTCTTCACAAAACAATCAGCTGCAGACATCTAGGGATACCTCAGACATTTAGTTTACAATATAACATCACCAAAGCCATTCTGTTAAGTCATGTTAAACTGATGAAGAGCCATCAATATTACCACTCAAAATAATAACTCAGTATTTGAAATATTACATGTTTAGAGCCTTACTATAATCCAAAGTTCTAATTTTCTCTGTTTACAGCCTGCTATATTAAAAATAAGTTTCAAAGAGAACGCAGCCTGCATGGTCTAGTATTACTGGATGATGAATAAATAAAATCAGACTAAAAATAATGCTGTTACATAAGACAACATGGTTCTGCAACCTGACTCAAGTGCTGTAGAGTCTTGCATATCTGCTCCCTTTATTCCCAGAACACTTTTTTTACCTTGTTCAAAAAAAGCCATTGAATACGCAAGTCCTTGGTATTTGTCCAACTCTCAAGGCTCTCAAGCACCCCTTTTTCTAAGGGGAGATCATTGCTAATCAATAATCCCATCAATTATTCTATCCACTTTCAGGAAGAAGTGAGAATTTTAATACATTTAAATCCAGTTCAATCCTAAAAGTTCCTTAAAAAAAGCCACATGGAACCTGCATGGACATAAGGATCTGGTAAATGACCAAATCCATCAGATAAAGTATTCATAGATAGTCACAGACTGTAACAAAATACACTACACAGGAAAGGGATACAGATTTATTATAAAAAGCTCGTCCAATAAGAAATTTTCTAAACAGCTAAGTACTAGCTCACACATATCCCAGCCATCACGATACATCTCGGGCTTTTAACTAAAAGCTTATATAGAAATATCTTCAGAAAGTGCTGCACTAATAAGTGTTACCTACCTGTTAACTTGATATGTCCTGCTTCATCAAGCAAAATGCTGAAAATTAAAATTCACATTCACCAAGAATGTTTACATATAAAATTTAAAAATACAAGTTAACATTGAAAATATAATAGTTAACATTTTAACATCTCCAACTCCCGTTATTAATTTAACAAGCCAATATTATTTCATTTAAGTCACAGACGTATTTTTTACATTTTATATTTGTTTACATCGTCTAATGAAAATATTTTTAATTTTTTACATAACTGTAGTGGAAAATGTAAAGCGACAAACAAAATACACGTAATAGCGGTAAAATACATTTTACTTTACTTTTCTGGCTTCAGGTCCCTGTACACAATTCCCAAGCTGTGAAGGTGATCCAAAGCAAGGGCCAGTTCTGCGAGGTAGAATTTCACATCTTCCTCTGTAAACATAACCTAATAAGAACTGTATAGATTTACCTTCTGATCTTGTCTTCAATTTTTAAAACTGTAATCTAACAAAAATAGTCCTGTCTGCCTAAATTGCAAAATAAGCTTTAGAAGTACCTTATGAACTCGTAGTTCATAAATTCACCTAACAGAAATGATGTACTAACATAGGCTAATCATCAGGTATATAAAAGAACTACCTGCAATACTTAAACAAATACATCAGCAGTTACTGCAGAGCATTAGCTGACTTTTAAGGTAGTAAGTTATAGCTATTTAGCCACTATCATCATCATCATCATCATTATTACTATTATTATTACTACTACTACTATTATTATTACTACTACTACTATTATTATTGCTACTACTAGTACTCCTCCTCCTCTTTCTGCCACAATCCTATACAGACTGTTTTCCACTGCATCATAAAATTTAGTATACAACTGCTGTTTTGGGTGACTCTGTGGATTCATATTAACAATATTTAGAAAAACATATGCAAAATACAACATTTTGGTGAAAGTAATGACGTGAAAAACTGCAGTGTTTCACTTTGATGGTTTTTAAAGAGTAATGCTGATACTGCTTTCATCTATATCCGAGGTTTTTTCTTGTTCTTTTGGATACAGTCAAAATGCAAATCTCAATACAATGATGCCAAATAGTAATGTACAATCTCTCAGTAATAATTTCATTTAAAACTGCTTTCTGTGTCAAATTAAACACGATGCAAATCAATTTCATTAAATGTTACCGATGAAAACTTCACTACATACTCATTTCACTTCCACAGCTGAAACACTCATGCCCACATTAGTATTTAAAGACTAACAAAAGAGTTTTAATAACCCCATACTAAACCAAATTGATTTAAAATAACTCTTGTGTGGAAAGCATGAAATGCCATGGGGAATTTACCCTCATGTGTATTGTCCACTGTCCTTGTTTTATCACATACTTTTGGAAAAAACCTTTGCCTTCCCACCAGAAAATAATAAAAAAACAATTTATTTTTTCTTATCTATATACACATATGCTTAAAAGCCATCGTGGACAGTAACTGAAGTCTTCCAAAAAACCACAGAGACTTAACAGTAAGAAAACTTGACAATTATTACTTATTCCCAAAGGGAATACATACCTCTTTCAACCACCTAGCTCGTATTATTATGGACAGACTTGCACCCCTTATTTAAGAATATTGCACACTCAGTAATTCCAGCTGTGCGAGTGCAACAGAACAGTTCTTCCTGCTATACCAGAATTTCCTCTATAATTAGACACCCTATACCAAAGCAGAGACTGACTTCTTTCCTACCTACTGTTCCAATAACCCTGTACAAGTTGGTCAGTTTGTTTAAGCTTTTAATTTCCATATTAGCCTCAAGGTTAATTAATTTTGAGCTCAGTTCCCACACATGATCACTCTTTTACCAAGGTCAGCTTTTTATAAAGAAGGAAAACAAAACACCCTTTAAATTCTTCCTTCATTTTGGCCTGTTCCTAAAGTAAAGCTTTATTTTTACAAATAGTATATGAGGGGAAAAGCCTAGCTCATGGCCGTACATACTGGGGATATGACCACCTCCATGTCATGAAAAAATCAGTCAGATATTCACTTTTTGCATTAAGAAAGTGACTTTTCCTATGGGTTAGCAATATAAATGTATTTGCACTGGTGAAAACACTGAAAAGCTCTTTTACTGTGAAATTGTTGAGAAACTGCCATTAAAAATATAGATCTTAATGAAAGGTCTGCAGAAAGAAAAGTTTATAATCGTGTTCATAAGACTTATGTAACGTAAGTTCATGTACCTAATGCGAACATGTTCTCTTACATGAACTTATGTTACCCAAGTAACACACAATAAATATTTGATGGTAAGTGTTAAAAAAAACCTAACAGGCTGCACCATATTTCCTCCTCTGAAGCCCTCTCTGAAAAAAAAAAATAAAAATTCAGGTTTCAGTTGCATGCCAATGTTAGATGAAGGGGAATGGTCTCAAAAATACTCAATGTTTGTGCTTTGTAAGTTTAAGCATTAGGATTTGTGTTACAGCATTATGAAATTTTATAATGCAGCAGAAATCTCCTACCAATGCAGGCTTCCAGGAGCACCTAAGCTCCCTATGAGTACTAGACATCCCCTTTCTCTACTGCTAAGTCTTCATTTACTTCAGTTAGGTTTCCAAGCAACAACACATTTTTAGACAAAAGAACAGTGCTTTGCAGTTACCAAATTAAAACTTAGGCTACTAATCAATACACAGTCTTGTTTCTTAAGGTTATAACATCTATTCTAGAATATGGAAGGGAAGCTCAACTAAGTTATTAAAAAACTTAACTGACACAAAACAAGGAGGAAATAACTACAGAGGAAACAAAACCCCTCTTGTCTAAAGTGAGTGGAGATAAAATTTTAGGTACTTACCTCTTTGGATAATCGTGTGAACACATCTCCTCCCCTGAGAAAATCCAATATTAAATATAGCTTCCCTTCAGTCTGAAAGGCTTAAAAAAAAAGAATAATTAAAAAAAGAATCAACAGTTGCATGACAAAGATTATCTACAAAATAGATCTGAACGCTGCTACAACTTGGACATTTCAGAGAAAGGCAACACTTTTGTTACGGAACCGAAATAATTCAGCAGCACATGAGGTATTTTATTGAATGATTACTTGCTTCTTCACAGAGGGCAATCTTAGTCATAAGAGATCATAATTGTTCTTTTATTTGTCATTTGTCAAACGGGGAAACACCAAGTATGTGAATTACTGTGGTTTGGTTTTACTCAATGAACATTAAAAAAACAAACACCTCTGCAGAACTTGTAAGATTTTTCCAAGTCCTTGAATCACAGGGCTTAAAAAAAGGAATGTAAATCCATGTGTATGTAAAAGCTTTAGGTTACTTCAAGTTAAAGTTGCTAGAACCTAATTTGGACACTACAAAACAGAGAAAGAACAAGATCAGCTATACCTTCAAGTAATGAAAAATGGGCCAAAAAAAATACCAACCATAGTGCAGTTTGACGATAAATGGATGATTTACTTCTACTAATATGTCTCTCTCCATTTTTGTACGAACTCTATCCCGAACTGAGGGGGAGAAGAAAAAAAACAGTCGCATGAGACAAATGTATTTGGTATAACACAGACTGAGCAGAAATTAGCAGATGGAAAGTCTTTGCTGCCTAAAATACTTTTCCTTGTTAACTTATTGAGCTTTTAAGTCTCCCACAAAGCACATGCTTTCAAACAGCAAAACTCTATTTTGTTGCTTACCTGCCCCATCTTCATCCTTACTGTCTTCATCTTTTCCCAACATATCCCAATGTTTTGTGATAAACCATATTACTTTTGAGAAAAAAAAGCTCACACCTACATTTCCAAGCAGCTAACTTCAAACTCTGAATTAACTATCTATACTGAATACGTATTTTCTGTCACTTAAGATTACTTTTTTCCCTTCAACTAGTAACAGTCTTTCTTTACACACAAGGGAGTTGCATCCATTAAAGTAAGCTGCTTGCTAAGGCACCCATAACAGGAGGGAGCAACTTAATTTTAACCACAGTCGAGTTCTAACTTCACAAAAGACAAAAGAAAAATGGTTTATGAAATTAATTTGCTTTAATATAATGAAAAGACTAAACAGAATTAAACAATGCAATTTTAAACTTTGAAGGAATCCTATAATTAAGGCTTTCTGGCCAGATTTAAAATAATTCTTAAACATGAACTTACAAATTACTCTAGAAAAAAGCTGCTATCAGAGAAGAACTACGAACTCATGGAAATACATTTAAGATTTTTAAAAAAGCTTTTAAAAAGAAGTATTTTTATCTCACTTAAGATATACAGGTGCACTGAAAACCATTTTCTAAGGTTCTAATTGAAAAGACACACGTACCTTTTAAAGAAGCTTTCTTCAATACTTTCATTGCATAAAGTTGCCCAGCATCAGGACCAATTATTTTCCGTACAAGGAAGACCTGGTAATATAAATCCCATTTTTCACAGTACTGCTAAAAATACTTTATGTAAGCAATAAATCAACCTGACTAAAAAAAGCATTACTGTATCTTTACATTTAACTTCCTTAATACAGACAAGGAGATAGCATGTCACTAGTCCCATCCCATTCCTGAAAAACTGAGGAACAAAAAGATGCCAAATAGCCATAGAAAGCCTTTTGCATAAGCAAGCTCGGTAATCAAATACTCAACTATCACAAAGCATTTTCAAGCCTCCTATTAATTTCAGGCATCTTTCAGTGTTCTTTCTTTAGCGCACACTTTTAACAGAAGGGCAAAACTGCATTCCCTTAATCAGAATAGAAGTACACGCACCACCAAGCTCCGAAATGTTCAGATTGGTCACGAACTATACATTCTTTCCCATAGCAAGCTGTTTAAATAAGTACTTGTAAATACTTACATAAATCTGTTTCTTTATATTACTTCCTTGAAGAATGACAATTCTGCCACCTCCTAAGAAATTTCTGAAGTTTAAGAGCCAAGTCTCCAGTACGTACCAGGCTCTATGACTGAATTCTCGCCATTTAAGATCAAAGCACCCTTGCCCTCTGGAATAGCAACTCCAACAGGTTTTTCTACCTTTTTTTTTTTCTCCCCAGAGACATTTTAAAGATAGATGGTATATAACTTGACACTAAGAAAAGCATAATATTAGACAGAGTAATGCAGTACAAATACATGTATCTCTACTAATATTCTAACTACTAGGTCTTTCAAATTACAAAATTGTTTGGTATGTTCTCCTGTTTCCAAGTTGTTCTTGTAACAGTGATTATTAGTTATGAGGAACGTTTGCACTGTAAAAAATAAAAAGTACGAGTCACAAAAGAATGCCAAAAGCTACCCGATATTGCCTCTCTGATATTACCTTATTCAGACTTTCATCTGATTTATTTACATATATAATTAGTGAGAAATTACTAAATATTTAGAAATTATTAAAAAAACCCAAACAATAACTTGTCAGCGTTAACAATTCCATTCTAGAATCAGAAATTCATACGCTGTCACTAAGTTGCACAGGGTTGGGAGAGGGGTTGTTTTTATTTTAAGCTCTTGTTAGAAGAAAAATATCACCATGTTTCAAGGTTATTGGGCTTTTTGTTTTGTTCAAGTTTTGTCCAGTGATTGACCTAGAGCACTGTTCTCCTATTATATGATGTTGATGCTCAAATAGTAAAGGGAGTAATTCAAACTCCAGCAAACAAGAAAACACCTGTAGATTAATACACTCACAATTATAAAGCAAAACATTAATAAACAAGTACAAATTTTTCAGTGCTTAATAGCTAGCAGCTTATGAGAATGTAAGAAATTCCTGTATAAGTTACAAATTGTAGCTAACAAGGACCAAAATAGACACTGAAAACTACTCAAGCACCATCTATTGAATTTGCAGACAAAGCCTTCATAATCCCACATTTTGCAGAGGCCCAATGGTCGGTTGTTCAATCGTGGAGTGCTATCAAAATATGGCCCAAAGCAAATCAAAGACCATTTTCAGCAAACCAGGTGCTGAAGCTTCAGAACATTATCCAAGGTTGGAGAAATCCAGTAGGTTTAACCCTTTATTTCTGCAAAGCAGTGTTAAATTGTGCACAGACGATGAAGGAGACAGGTAGAGTATGGGCTGTAGCACTATGCTGGGGTAGAGCAAACAAACCCAAAGGGAGGTCTCTGGGAAGTATGAACTGCAGAGAGAAAACAATCACTACAAAGGCAGCAGACATTGATCTTCACTGTTTTTCTTTTTGATGGAAAGCAACAAATACAAGATAAAAAGAGCTCTGTTCAGATGTGCAACAGCTACTGGCCAACTCTTAAAGCTGGTTTCTGAACCAAGCACTGCCAGGTTTCAAAAGCTCCAGAACAGACATCTCACCAACCCAGAGCGTTCCTTACGCTATCACAAGTCTGGACTCTGCGAAGTAAGAGTCTGTCTGAGTCAGGGCTAAGATGACTATACCAGATGTTCTGAACCCTAAGGTAGTATAAGGCATCTCAAGTTAGGAGTAATAAATGCATAGAGCTTTTCAGTCTCTAAAGACGAGAAGCATGGGACGCAACTGACAGCCAACACCACCAGATAAAGACGAGTTTCTGAAGCTATAAAACACAAATATTTTAGAAGTCTTTTCTGAACTATCACTTATTCACAGAACACCTTCCTAACACCTTATCTTTTTTTTGCCCTCTCATACAATATGCAGACATTCGTCCCTGCCATGAGATGGACAAAACCAGCGGAAGAATGGGAAAATGGAAACATACGTAAAGCTGATTGCTCATTTTTTATGAGTTGCAAAAGACCTAGTTTAACAGCCTGGTTTTAAAAAATAAATTAGCTTCCTATACACTAGAATTAACATTTCAATTAATGTGTTTCAAACTAGTGACTGAGACATTTGATTTTTAATTTAATTTCTGCAGCGTGACACCAAGTGGCACTTTACAAAAAGAAATTTTAACAAAAAAATTTGCTCTGTTTCTTCTATAACCTATTTGAATCATTTTTCACTTAGTGTCTTTTGGCTGTAGATCACTTGACAAATACAGCAGAATATAAAAACTAAAATGTATTTTCCAGATTATTTACTTGATTGTTACTTTGGTTCAAGTTCCAAACTATGACAATCATTCTTCTGTATCTACATCAATGCAGATTTCATGCACTGAAAGAAGTCAAACATTCACAGCATGTCAAGTGCCATTACTATAAGACACATCACCATCTCTTCCGTAAATGTCTACTGAGGCAACCTATAGGGAACACAGATACTGTTGATTCTGGTTCCTCACTGGATGCTGCAATAAAGTCTTGAGGCTGTTGGAAAACACTACTTCAAACAGCCATGGCATTGGACAAACAGAGCTTAACACCAGAGCTGGTGCACAAAACCCACCCCTAACTTCATAACCCAGCTAGTGAAATTCGTTGCTGTCGGTGCCTTTGTTCCCATGAAGTTGCAGATGCAAGTCCAGATGAACCACAAACATGTCTCTCTGTTCACTTAAAGCAAAGTGTAACTTTCCAGGGCAAACCTCCTCAAATCTGCTACTGACTCACTCTTCTGCCCAGAGACTGAGGCTGTTGCCTTTCCATTTGATACGATTTGGTGTCCAGAACAAGATTGCAAAAAGACAAAATTTGTCATTAACTCCTCAGACATTCCCAGCAACTCTGCTACGGCACTGCCTTTTTTTTTTAATGCAAAAAAAATATACTTGAGTTATCCCTTCCCAGGTTGACTGCCTGGATAGGTCTATGGAGAAAGACATCGCTTTTCCTCTAAAAAACCAAAGTCAGAAAGGCTATTGGAGTAAAAACAAACCCCAAAAAACCCACATCGGAAAACTGCAAAACAGTAACAGATAGCTTCCTCCAGAACAGGGATATTTCCATGAGCATGTACCTGTACTCAGATTTGTTAGGTTTATATTTAACCTTGTTGTATTATAAAAGCAAGGGAAGTAAAACATTAATAAGACAAAGCAGGTTCAAAGTGGACATCAGATGAAAACAAAGTTTCTTATCTTACCTTTCCAAATGATCCCTGTCCAAGAACCTTAAGGAGTTCAAACTGTGCTGGATCTGCTTTCTCACAGCCTTCTTTCACATGGTGTGTAATAGGAATTTCTTTCACACTTCCTTCATCCTATTATTTCAAGGCAAACAAAAATACAATGAACAGGCCTGAATTAAGAAACTCTCATTAGAAGTGCATGTAAATGCCTGCTCTTTTCTTGCTGTGGAGTTTTTTTTAATAAAATATTTGGAATTCTAATAAGGCATTAATAGAAAGCTGATCAAATTAAGAGTTTTCCCATCCATCCTTTCTTAAATAAATGCATCTAAAATTTCTAAACTGAAGTAAAATTCTCAAAGAATGCTCATTTCCTTTTGTTGTAAATATTACAACTACAGCAGAGCCAGATTTTCTTACATGAAAGGAATAAACAGACAGATTTTTAAACCAAGTCTAAGATGATTCTTCTGTGCTTCACCTCTGCTTTAGTAGCCTTTAGTAGTCCCAGTGATTACTCTTCTCATCTTTCCCTTTTTTGAAATAGTCTTAATGAAAACTAAAGTGAATTTCATCACTTCAGGTAATTATTGCTTTTCACAGTAGCAAACAACAAATATGGTCAACCAGTTGTGGATAAAGGAACAAGCATCGTCTGAAGAGCATAAATAAGGTATGAGTCATCCCAAGACCTCTGCAAATTTTTACAGCCAACAGAAAAACCCAGCTCTGGGGTGCAGAGCTCATGGAAAGACCACCCTGTGAGGAGACTTCCTTCAGAAAGCCAAGGGTAATTCTGAGGTAGGTAAAAAATTTAGGGTTCTCCTGACTTTTTCCTGTTGCTCTCATCTTTAGTAGAGCAGGGCACAGCAGCTACAATTGTGAAAAGACAAACATTCACAATGAAAACAAATCACATGAGGTATTGCAACTTTTATGGTGTAAGACAAGTTTCTGTGAGCCAAAACAAGTGAGATGTCAAAATAAATACCTTTGAAACTAAAAACAAGATGCTAAGGCCTGCAGCAGCAACCTCAGCTTGCATGGAGGAAAGGAGCGAGAGCCATCGGCCCTATCAAGAACACCAGTGAACTTCCTGCACACAGCAATTACAACCCAATTGCAACAGAAAATCCCATCCAATTTGCAGTACTTTGCTTTTAGGGTACTCAAATCGTTATTAACTGTCCTCTTATCCTTTCTTTAGTTCTTCTTGTTGAAGGCTACTCTTAATAGAGACCAGAAGAACACCCTGCCCACCTACAGCACACTGCTCTCCCTCAATGACAGGTACAAACACCACCAGAAAGAGACCTGATCCCTTGACTAAACAGTTGGTTTTAGGAAAGAACATCATTCTATAGCCAAGTTGACCATAGAAAGTCTTGCTGCCCAAGACCATGCATTAAAACGTATAGGCAGCATTATCAGACTTGATAAAGAAGTATCTAGAATAAATAGTCTAGGTGAGGTTACACAGAAACTCAGGGTAGAAATCTAAATGTGTATGTGCTTACCGAATAATAAAAATTTTTAAAAGTGAGCCAATCCCTACACTTCATTAACTGTCTATGCATGAATTCCCTTGTTTGGGAAAAAAGGATCCAAACTAACAACTTAGTATATTCACCGCAGTCCAGTTGTTATGGCACAAAAATCTTTTCCCATGCCCTGCATCTCTCATTTCATACTTTTTTCTGGGAAGGCCTGTTTATTCTACCTGCTTTCCATGCAAAGGTCGGTGTTAAGGCTGCTGGATAACAAAGTTAATTCTATAATTCACACTCTAAGCTACTTCGTTTCCCTCTTTGTTCACATAAGACCAGCTGACATGCACTGATGATACAGTATATGCATCCCAACTTCCTTTCACCCATACATCTTGTTGAGTATGAATGTATGTATTCATAGGAAAGATGCACATATCTTAATTTTTATTTATTTTTTTAAACACATGCCTGCATTTCAAGTCATCTGACAACAGATGAAAGCAGCAACTCATCTAGCTATACACCAAGCTGTACAACAGACCTAATGGCTGGTTCTTTCTATGAAATATGTAAAAAAACTATTTAGAAGCCTTTTTCCTTCACCATTCGAATCCGAATTTGTATTCATTAACACTGTGAACCTTTGGAGGAGAAGAGAAGAGTTCACCTGTTCTTCTGTTTATCACCCACCTTGAGTCATTAGCCTGCAACATCACATGTGGTTGCTGCGGAGACTGACAAGAGTCTTTCTAAATATGAACTGAAAAGAAACCTGTTTTCCATGCAAATAAAGAATTACTTGAGATGTATCAAATGAGTTATTTTTTTTCCTCAAGTGTTTTACCTTCACAAAAAATGTCTATTTAATTTCACCTACTTAACTATCATTAAAGTACTAAAAATTGGCATGACTGAAGTATAAAAAGTCCTCCGCATCATCAACAAGAAATGAGCAGGTAGAGTTGAACAGATATATAAGCCAGGTTCGTTTTCATTTCTAGTTTAGCCTCCATGAACTGCAAATTTCGTTATCTGATTCTGCACTCTGCTGCTCGAGCAGTAAATCTATTCCTGGGCTCAGGTAGCAGCTCCTGCCGAGGTACCTTGCACAAGAGGTAACTATTCCCAGCAGGTTCAACAGAAGACAAAGCACTGACAGAAACACTGCAATTGGTTATGGCTTCATGCCACCTCACTTCATTACAGCTTGACTGGTACACAGCTCCCAGCGCCCAACAAACGAGCTCAGCAACACCTTTCTGCTTCAAGTACAGTGAAACACTGCTACAACCCACTGCTCATCTTTCCTTGCTGTGTGTGAGATAACCACGACACTCCACACCAGGAAATGTACGAGCACCACTTCTCTACCCCTAAGAGTTTATTCTCCAAATCACATACTTTAAAAGTTATTGCAACAGAGAGCAGTGGTTACAGCTGGCAACAAGGTCTACTTCATAACTTCTCCCACGATCCTGTTCAAAAATACATGGATGATTGAAATACATGGATGCACGAAAACTGATGGTCAATTCTTCCAAGCAAAGTCAGGCATTTCAACACAGAGAATTAGCCTAAAGTTTAGTCCAAGCATGCAGAACACTGATCTTCACCATCTCCTAAATATGTGTATCACCAAGGCATTGGACAAACATCATGCTCAACAGGGTTTACCTGCAATATTTCTAAAGTCAAATTAACATACTGGTGTAAAAATGAATTCTGTTCTAAAATAGCAGCTATTAAGTACCTTCTAGATGAACGTGCAGCAACTACATTAAAAAATACAAAGGAAGAACAGATGTCAATGTATTAAAGCCACATTAAGCACTTTGTGTAAAAGGTTCAAGGTTGGACTGAGTATCTTCTGAGGTTGAGGGCTGTGTAAATGCTCTCTCCTTTACACAGGATCTCTTCTCCATAAAGTGCTGCCTCATGCAGCAAACTTTCCCAAACAAGGCACTTATGGCCCCTACCCAGGTACCAATTTTCCAAATTATCTTTTGAGACTTGGAGCCTCTTCAGATCCGGCCAAATAAAATGATAGGTTCAAAAGTTATTAAAGAGCATGGAATGCAAAAATTTGGCTTCAGAAGGAAGTCACGTTACTGAGTGTCTGAACTGAACATCTATCAAACATACTTACGTGGTAGGAATATGGTTCACCTTCTTCCATGGGCTCATCTGCCATTTTAAGGCCATTTAGCTGGAGAGGGGAAGAAAGAAAAGATAAAGAAACAAAAACAACATTAAGACCTAAGAATTTCAAATAAGCCGAGCTCATAATTTGACCAATTTACATTTCAGAGCACACAAATGAAAACTGGTGCTCTCGTTGCTAATTTAAAACTGTAGTTTCAAACAAATACTACTGCTTAGTAGTTATATTTAGCATCTCCCTTATGTATCATGTAAATCCCTTTGTTCATGTCATTCCATAGTATTTAATTGGAATTAATTTAAAATTCCTTCTTTAAAAGCTACAGATACCATCCATATAAGATGATACTAACGTAAAGCTCTTCCATTATGCACAAAATATATGTTGCAGATGCTTTTCAGAAACCTAAAATCCTAAAATCTACTGCTGAAAACTAATTTGCAGTCAAGGAGAAAAGATGCAAAAGCGATTTCAAGTCTTCTGGGGGGCAAGAGGGAGAAGTGCAAGACCAGACAGAATGGAGAATACGTAGCACAGAATTCTTGTGCACAGAAATAACTACCTAAAAAATCAGATTCCTCTAAAAATCTGCTTGCAACAGAACTTATTAAAATATCTAGGTCAAGAGAGGTTCTCCTCCCCCTTTACTCTGCCCTGGTGAGACCGCATCTGGAATATTGTGTCCAGTTCTGGGCCCCTCAGTTCAAGGACAGGAACTGCTGGAGAGAGTCCAGCGTAGGGCTACAAAGATGGTCAAGGGAGTGGAACATCTCCCTTATGAGGAGCGGCTGAGGGAGCTGGGGCTCTTTAGTTTGCAGAAGAGGAGACTGAGGGGAGACCTCATTCATGTTTATAAATATTTAAAGGGTGAGTGTCACGAGGATGGAGCCAGGCTCTTCTCGGTGACAAACACTGATAGGACAAGGGGTAACGGACACAAACTGGAACACAGGAGGTTCCACTTCAATTTGAGAAGAAACTTCTTCTCAGTGAGGGTGACAGAGCACTGGTCCAGGCTGCCCAGAGAGGTTGTGGAGTCTCCTTCTCTGGAGACATTCAAAACCCGCCTGGACGCCTTCCTGTGTAACCTCATCTGGGTGTTCCTGCTCTGGCAGGGGGATTGGACTGGATGAGCTTTTGAGGTCCCTTCCAATCCCTAACGTTCTGCGATTCTGTGATCTAGCAAATAGAGTTCTCAAACTTTAAAGAAGGACTTTAGAAACTGCAGATCTGTATATTAAAATATTTGTAGCTCAATTTCAAAACTAACTTTCAGAGGCAGAGAAGTACGATATGCATCTGGACAGAAGCAAATTACACGCTCTGAAATGAGTGCAACACCTGCTGGCAGTTGCCTACTCCACCTCCTTCCAAAAACCAGTAAAACCAAGATACCATGTCCGCAGTCCCCACAAAAAAAAAGTTTAGACGTTATTTAGTTTAAGTTCTCCTTAAGTAACAAACAATTCAATGCTGCTTAACAACTGAAACTTAAAGCAAATACAGAAGGATAAAGGACATGCTGTTTCAACATGCAAAGCATTAATCAAAAACTGGAAGCACCTGACAAAATGGATGAAGCCAATTATGGATTTTGCTAGTGATAATTGCCAATTTATTTATATGTTAACTGCTCAGCATCACTGCCTTCATGTGGCACAGATGTCACACACCAAAATACTAAACAGAAATAACAAGGAAGAAACTCAAACTTTTTGAAAGCAGAAGTTGAAGCAATTAAGTTCTTTAACTGGGTAATGACATTGTCTTCTTATACTTCTGAATTTATCTAAAATACATGGCTAAGATACTGAAATATGGTATGATTATCAGTATGTGATTTGGTAAAACACAGGACTACAAAAAAAACCCTAAAAACCTTGAAATTCCACATGGACCATGCCCCTGTTTAAAAATAAAACCAGAAAACCTGACCGACAAGTAGGGCTGAAGGGACAGGTTTGTTCCACCACAACTGCGTCACCTCAGCAGCTCTCAACCACTTCCACTGCTGCTTCTAGAATTCGACTCAAGTAGAGCTTTTAAGAGCTAAGTCCTAAATTAATGATTTTCAGAAAATTAAAGCTGCGACTTTTGTATCAAGATACTGGCACTTATTTTTGGACTCACTGAAAGAAAAGAAATATCAAGGAAAGTAGCAAAAAGCTTTGGTTACTTTCACTCTTGTCACATAAACCATCAGTTTAACCCATATCCAACACAAGTTCATCATTCACAGATACCATGCATTGCCACCCTAATGTCTCAAGGCCAAAAATCACTAACCAGTACCTTGCATTCGGAAACCCCACATACATTACAGAAACCAATGTTACTAATCTGCTATATGAATTATTCCTTTTTGCGTAAATACTTTTTTCCAAATTTGACAACTAATCTGCTATATGAATTATTCCTTTTTTTGCGTAAATACTTTTTTCCAAATTTGACACTAGGAAGGACAGGACACCCATTATACTTGTTACTGCATGAACTAACTGAACACATCACAAATAATACCAAAGTTCTGCCCAGATATGAACTCCAACCTCATTTCAGACAGTTCACTGCCAATTGATTTCTTTTCACAATATCGCTGGATTACAATTAAGCAGGAATTAACGTGAGGCCCACCAAAGTTGTCCAAAAAACTTCTCTGGACCTTGCAATGGGTTTCCACTCCAGGTGCTCAGAAATGAGATACAATTCTTCACTCTTAGACTTTAATTTGCAGTGAACAGTTTAGCTTTTCTTTACATACAGTCAACATATTTCAAGTTCTGTTACTTAAATTTAAGCTCTGGAACAAGCATTATCAGCCAGAAGAACTGCAGACACACTGAAAACAGTAGTTTAACTGCAGGCAATCACACACAGAGAGCCGTCACTGTTGGAATAAGGTTCTGAACCCAAAAATCAGCATGTTATTTGATCTACACAGTACCTGAGCACACCATGTAGGCACATTTTCAGCTTTCTGGCAAATCAAATATAGAAAGTTATTGGATTTTTATGAGAGGCAATCAAATGTCATCTTAATTAACAATTTACTATCGTACACTTTTCCCTTCATTACAGCTCACGGGTTTTTTTTTCCCTGTCCAGTCTCTCTATAACTACAAGACTGGGATCTCTGCCAAATTATAGTCCAAAGAATTTCACGTTCAAGTGCACGAATCTACTTTTAGTGTCCAACATACACGACCACACTTCTGTCTTATTTGTTCGTGAAGCCTGCTCACTGTCCATCAAAAACCAAACCAAAACAACAAACCTCTTGGACTGTAACCCAAAGTTGAGTAGTTTTAAAGAACTAGTAGGGTTTTTTAGTTATTCAGTTAAAAAAATAAATTACAAAGATCAAATCATCACTGTTCGTATAGTCACCTACAGTCACTGGCCACATTTCAGTAACTCAAAGTTGCCACTGTCTCTCACATTAGGCAAAAAAGAAAAATTGCAATTAATGTTGCAATTAATATCTGTTTTCCACCTTCATGGTAACCAACTACAAAATTCTGCTTTCGCAGTCAGCTGTGACCCCTTTTAGTCACTTAATAATTAAATATTTATGCACAAACATATAGAACAGAACTATTTTAACCTTCAAGTCATTACATACTAAATATCTATGAACGCACAAATTTAATTTAGTATTGAACATTATAAAGCACATATCTCTAACAGGTGAAAGGAAGCCAGTACCACTATTCTGACGGAGATTTTTCATCCTTGAAACATTTCGCTGTTCAGTACTGCTAAACTCCTAGAAGTAACTGAACATTTTGAATATTAACTGTCATTAAGACATAAACTAAACTCAGACACTCAGGTAAACAGAGTCAATACTTTCCAAATAATTGGTTTTTTCGATTTGAGTAAGTCCACATTTTGATCAGTATAAAAATAACCAAAACATCTATATTTAAAGAAAAAAAGACAAAAGGAGAACAAAGTTAAGGTCAGACAAGCTGGCAGGTAAGAAACTCACTTTTCCAGAGGTGCAGGCTAAGAGACCCAATGCCCTGACACCAAACCGCCTGCAAGGTAACACAGCGCAATGTGCTTTCTGATTTAAATAGCTGCTATGGATCCCATGACTATCTGGGACAGTACCCTATTACCTCGGGAGAATATCCAAAGGGCTTCTGTGGGCTTGTAAAAGGCTTTACTATTGCACATTTTTCCTCTGATAATTAGAGCAGAACAAAGAAATCCCAGTATTGTCGAAGATGAGAAACATCTCCCTCCAGATATTAAGTTTGGTGGACCTACAGGTTTTAGCTGAAAGTAGCTAGATAAAAGGTCAGCAAAAATGCCTAACTACATGGAAAAAACAGAAGAAGATGTAAAGCTGGTTCATTCTGCCCTGTTTTTACAGGTCTTCATTCAGGCATCACACAGAATGAGGAGTTTTATAGAAAAAAACAGAACTGGAAATTTTATAATTAGCGTATTATTAGAAGTAGAAAGGTATTCATCACCACTCACATATAATCTTGCCTTCAAACAGGTAAAATTCTACATATAGATCAACAAAAGCTTCTGCATCCTCCACGATTCCTCCTTCACTGCACTAACTTTGCAGAGTTACTGCAGCTCCAGTCACCAGACCTGTACCTCTCAATTCTTCCCAGTGAACACAAGACAAACCAGTTTGCTTCCCCACATACAAAAGTATTACTTGAAATACTTATTTCAAAACATTAGAGGGGAAGCTTACATTAGAAAGCCCCATTATTCTGAAAATATTTGGAAAAAAATCCTGTTACGATGACCACATTTGTTCCTCACTTGCTCTGAATTACATCTGCAAAGAGTCTGCATTATTCATTTAATTAGCAACACATTGGCCTACTGAATCTTGTTTCCTGAGATAGGTTTGAGAAAACTGGGGGATTTGTGCAGAGCAAAACAAGTGAGGGGTTTCATTATTTATAAAAATAAAACAAAAAACAAACCTCTAAATGTCACTATAAACAAAAAATGAAGCTGAAAGGCACCCACTCTTCCTATAAAACATCAACAGCGCTTATCCATGCAACAGGGTTTGTTTGTCTTTAGGTTTTTTTTAAACTGTAGATATTGTTGTAGACAGTAGTTTTTGTAGGTATTGCACTACCTGGGCTTGTGTGCTTTTGGGAAGGATGAGTTTCCCCCAGTCCAGCAGCCAACCCCATGAGGCAGGTGATGAAGCAGAGTTATTAGGGTTAGCCACCACAGAGTTACACCAACTCAAGCCCAGTCCCACCCTCCCACGACGTGACCAGAGGAAGGACGTCCTGCTGATGGCAGCACCCACAGGAAACTCCGCAGGTCTACGCTGAATTTTCCACGCTGCCTATGCTCAGGCCAGATAACTCAAACACATTCTCTTAAACAGACCAATACAAAAGAGGACGACAAAAACCATCTACCTTAAAAAAAATAAAGTACTTAAACCCATCATCAATCACTACAGAAAGTGATGAGTTCTTTCCCTGTGGCAAATAAATCCCACATTCAGATGGGATAACAAACCTTCAGCAACATATAATTACATATTTCAAGAGAACATTTTGATCCTTTCCACTACCAGAGATCAGGGGGAAAAGACATGTGTCTCCTTCTAGTTATAGCTATGGCAAGACACAAACCTAACCATAAGCACAGGGATCACTGAACTGAAAGGACTGGAGATCTTTTCAATTGCTGCCTGTCCGGGAGATCCCTGTAACTCCAGAATCAAAGAGCATAAAGCAGCCACTCTGGGAATCGTGTTTAATGGCAGGTTTGAGAATACTGGAAAAGGGTAAGATGTAAACTTGATGAAAACAACCTATTTCAAGTTTTATCCTTAATAAAGAAGCACATCTATGTAAGTATTAAAATTACCTATATTTCAAGTTAACAAATTATACCATTCTTCTGTTTTAGAGTTATTATGCAGTGACCCAAAGCTATCCTGCAGGAACTGAGGTGAACTACTCCAGACTCCCTGCTCCTTTTAGACTCAGAATACCACAGCAGATTTCCAAAACGAACCTCAAAAGTGGTATACCAAAACAGAATTATTATTATTATATTGCAGCACTTCTCAATGCATAAAGACACTCATTGTTTCTATTTAAGAGTATTAATGTGCCTCTTTTTTTTTAACTTTTTTTTTTAAGGTAGTTTGCTCTCATAAGACTCTACAAAACCTGTCCATTGCTGCAATGGCTGAGGGCACTTAGTTCAAGTCAGGTGCAATTACTTCTCTTTCTTAGCATAACACCACCTAATTGTGGAGATTTTCAGATGCACAAAACTAGGTAGCTGAGTCATCCATGGCACTGCCAGTAATTACTCACAAAGGAGTTATGCAACTCCTAACACTGACAAAATTCAGTGGCCTTTGACAGACCAGGCTCAGAACACGCTTAAGAGGACGGACTGAAAACACTGGCCAAAATCAAAGATGTATTTATTTAAACTGGCACGGGCACCAGTTCGCGTACAACGGCGGCAAAGCTCCACTCACAAACATGCCTTTTGGAAGGCAGCAACTTTCAATGCAGCCCAGTTTTCCAGCAGAATCCTTTAATTTCCAATCACTTTGTTGTTCCAGGCTTGTATTCCTCATCACTTTCAGGCACTTAAGCAACCGGCTTCTGAAGTATTTATTTCGAAAATAAATGTTTGAGTATGAGGTTGCATTTGTGCAATTCACAATATTCATGTATTGCAAACAGCATGCACTTAAGTCAATGACACTTCTCCTTTTAAACGCATGTAAGACTACTTCTACTGGAGGGGCAGAAAATTCCAAAATTACTGTATGCTGCTCAATTACAAGCATTTTTGCATTACATTCAGCTTGGTCAATAAAATGTTAACATTTACTGGTTCCACATAGACACCGATCATATTTTAATAATCTACAACATTGATTATAATCAACATCCTCATACCTATTTTTATTACCATGAAAATACTTATTGAACTATATTTAGGAGGAGAGAAGTTCACTCAATATCTGAAGCATAAACTGCATGACACTGACCCTTTCTACCTATACTTAAGGAATTCCCACAGTCACAAAACTGCTTCACAAGTGACACAGTCAACAGAATACAAAAACTAACAGGAAAAGCACAGCGTACCATCCAAAATTTAGTCCTTAGCCCTTCAAAGATGACCAATGTGAAAAAGTACCTTTTTTTTTTGCACTAAATCCTGAATTCCTTCCAAAAGTTCACGTTGGTTTTATGCCTTGAAGCATGAAAATTTGTTTCCCGCTTTCAAGATCGCATTCTTCCCTTGCCAACTGTTTTTACCTCCCCAAGTTGACAGTACCGCTACTTCACTGGAAACGCACTTATTTCTGATAACATAATCCTAAACTTAGTCAACAAACAGGCTCCTCAGGGATCTGTTTCTCTACTTTTCCCTCCAATGCTACAACTGATGGACAAGAGCCCTCATCAGTGCAAGTTACTCTCCAAAATAGACAGCTGTTTCACAGTAACACTGTTGACTCTACTTCCAGTGGGGCCAAGGTCACCGAGATCTAACAGGCTGCTAGCATAAAGGTGTAGTAAGTACTACAGGCTACAGTTAAATCTATAAAATTTGAGTGAAGAATCCAAACCAAGCCAAAACTCATTTTAACATAAAGTAAATCTCTGTTAAATCCCCAAACCAAGTGAATGCACTATTCCAACAAGTGCAAAGTACTACACACCCCTGAGCTGCGCTTAATACAAAGCGTTATGACAGTAACATGTATTCGTTAATGTAACTTGGGAACTTCATATACAACTTGAAAAAACGGGGTTTGGTCTAAATGAAGTCTCAAATGCTGCAAGCCAAATGTAACACGACAACACAATGTCTCATTTTAATCCAAGTACAACTGAAATAGTCAGACGCAGACCCTGTTAAGTAAGTACTTCATGTACGGGCTTGACAAAAATATCATTTAAAGAACGACTGGTGCAAAGGGTTGCCTTCAGCTGCCGTGACACAGAGCTGTTTCAGCCAGAGAGCCACCGTTCTCTGCTCTGTTGAGTGGATGAGCGTGACTTCAGAACCAGGCTCCAAAAGCAGCCAAGAAAGTTCTCAGACTTTCAATAAGCTTCATACCCTTAACTACAGCATACTACTTTTATAGACCATAAGATTAATAAATAAGCCTTAATCCCTCTGCTGACTTTTTAATCCTTACCTGTAGCTTCACTAACCTAATTAGGATTTCTCTAATATTAAGGTACAGGGACTGCGTCAAGTATTATTAGATCATTAGAATATTTTAAAGTGTTAAACTCTAGCAGTCAGGGTGTAGAAATGCAAGTCTAGTAATTACAGCACTTGGAAGTGGCTCTCTGCAGACACAACTACAAAAAATTTAAAAAACACTAAGAAATTTAACACCTCATGACTTTATTCCTATTGCAAATTAGTTTTTTTCCTCTAGATGTATAATTTTTTTTATCAGAGAATAAAGTTTCTACAAAGACTCTTTAAAGGATATCCATTCACTCTTCCCAAAACTTTAACCTACACCTGTTTTGCGCACTTCGTACTTAGAAATTAATTTGCTACAGACCTTTTACTTATGATAAGAAAAGCCTACTGCATCACAGAAAGCAAGTCTGACCAGTTTTATGAAGCTTTATTAGATAACATCTTTTGTGTGTCTAATACACCTAGGTGTAATCTTTTATTTGTCATACTTGACAATACTTGATATGCAAAATACTACGCTTCTGATTTAAAAGTGCAAAAGTTTTAATATTCCAGTGGCACATTCTGAGGTACACACATTATTACAGCACAACCAGTTTCACCATTTGTTTTCTTTTAAGTGGCGTTTGGTACTTGCTTATGGATACACGTAGAGTGCTAAGCGACACCTCGAAGACAGTCTCAAAGTCGTTCCTCGTTCTTTACAACGTTTAAACATCCAAACCTCAGTTACACACTCCTGGTTCTTTCTGTTAGTTGATAATTATTGTATAGTTATTGAGTGAAAAAGCAATGGGACCTCTCCTAGCAACAACCTACCTGGATGCGCAAGCAGATTAGTACAACCAGATTTTCAGAAGTTAAAGTAACTTCCCACAGGAGCTACGGCCATAAAACTGAGAGTTTACAAAAAACCTCCAGAGCCGTGGGTGAACCGGGAACCGGTAGCTGTGACATTAAGGTAGTTAAGAAGGCGCCACAAAGCACACCAGCCTTTAAAGCTCTTTAATACGCATTCTTCTGACGAGCTAAGCTGGCTCTCCCCTAACTCCACACGTGCTACCGCCGCGCCGTCTGCACCCAGCGTCGTCCGCCCTCGCTCCCCGAGCCCGGGGGCCGCGGCCGGCTCTGAGG
>NW_010207013.1:0-2280 GCF_000695765.1 Mesitornis unicolor
GTCCCTGCTCGGCGAGCTGGCGCGGGGCTTTATTTCTCCTTTAAAACAAATCCCCCCAAACAGTTCAGCCCCTCTGAAGTTCACCATTAAATACCCCCACCAACTCAGCCCCCCATCTCCCGCGGCCCTGCAGCCCCTTCCTGAGCTCCAGGCTTTAAACACAGGCTGAGGTTTGGCTGCTGTTTTATTAACACTTCCAGTGAGACATTTTGTCTTAAGCACAGCCCTTCCTTAATCTCTAATGCAGCATTTCTGCATCCCGGAAGAAAATAGTCAGATGATTTGCAAAGGGACATTTTTTTTTCTCTTTTTTTTTTTTTTTCTGTTTCTTTCTTCTTCTCCCCCTCTTTCGCTCTCTGCCTTTTTAAACCCACCACCTACTGTTCCCCAAACAAAGAAATCCCAGAGACAAGCAACATGCCTCCACTTTCCTTCCATTTCCAAACCCCGACTCCGCCATGCATAGATGACCACATTAGAAAAATACACAAGATTGAACCCGAAATCAACTGCAGCACAAGAAACCGTAAGAAAACGTACGCTCAGCCCTGTCCCGGGCAGCGTGACACACACGTATACACACACACACACAGAGACACACACGCACTGCGGAATGCTCACCAAACACCCGAAAAAATTCATCCCCCTCCTCATTTCTGCTGAATAAGTCACTAACAAAACAGCCTTTGTCTGTTTGTTTGTTTGCCACCAGGATGCGGCCCAGGTAGCAGAGCAGCGCTCGGCAGCCACTGCCCCGTTGCCATCCCGAGCATCGCCTCGGAGCTGACCCGCAGCCTGGAGGAGAAAGCAAAATCTCTTTAAGATGAAGCCCGGATCTCTTTCAAATCTCAGCGAAAGGTTTCGCAGATTCTAGGCCTCTGGTTTCTGCCCCAGAAATCTCGCTGCATAGGAAAGAGATCAACAGAGTTTGGTCCCTGCTATAATTTCAGGCATTCTTCTACATTTTTTTTCCTTTTTCTTAGAAAGCAATTCATTTTCTTAGAAAGTAATTACACTTACAAGAGGTTTGGGAATCAGTTTTTTCTATCAAGTCTCCTCTCCCTCTTTTCCTCTCTGTCTCCTTTTGGTCTTCTTGGCTGCTGCAGGGCTTTTTTTTTTTTTCTTTTCCCCCAGATCTGTAATAAAAAAAATTAAATAACCCCCCTCCCTCCCCTCTTCCCCTAGAAAATATACAATTTGCTGATTTGCAAAGCCTCTTCCTATGTGCAGGAAAGCTGCCTGCTCTCCCCACGACTCGCTTTCCTGGCCTCCCAGCTCCTTGAGAAAGGAGGAGGGCCTTGTGCATTACAATTCCATTCAGTCTCATTCATTCTTGCCTCTTTCTAACGGTCTTTGGACAGCAAATCCACACCAACGGGGGGTCCCAGCCCCCTCCTCACGCCCCCCCCCCCCCCCCCCCCCCAGCCTTAAACACACACAATAGCCGTCAGCTAACAGCACAGCAGCAACTTTGAAACATTCAAGCTTCTGAAGTGAAGAATGCCCGCAGCTCCCCAACCCCCCACCCCCTCCACTTGTTCCTGGGCTTGACATTTAAAAAAA
This sequence comes from Mesitornis unicolor, assembly GCF_000695765.1. Classification (NCBI taxonomy): domain Eukaryota; kingdom Metazoa; phylum Chordata; class Aves; order Mesitornithiformes; family Mesitornithidae; genus Mesitornis; species Mesitornis unicolor. The sequence goes on from NW_010207013.1 coordinate 1,564, forward strand.
CATATAATGATCTTAATTTTAAAAAGGGGAGAGGAAAAAAAATAAAAAGAGAGAGGAAAAAAAAAAGAAAAAAAAATCCTCACTTGGGTCACGCATGGTTTTGCAGGGCAGAATTTTGGTGTCAAGAATTTCCTCTGCAGGAGAGGGTTGCTCCATCACATAGCTAATTACCTGCCTGCTCCGCGCTGGAGAAAGGCTTTTTCCCCCCCTTTTTCCTTCCCCCCTTTCCCTAGAGATGTTTATTTGGTTGTATCAATCACCAGGATGGTTTCCAGCCTGATTTTTCCCAGTCACCTCTTGAAGGCACAGCCGAGGGTTGGGAGCTGCAGTGAGGGGGGGGTCCTGGTTATTGTGTGCCTGCGGTGCAGCGTGGACGCTGAGCGGGGCTGGGGGGCATGGGGAGAGCTGCGGGGGCCCTTGGGGGGCGGGAGCTCGCCTGTGCCTGGGGGTCACTCCCACCCCGGTATAAAGGGGTGCATGGCCCCTCCCTGGCTGAGGTGGCACAACCGGGATGAGAAGTGCATCCTGGCAGGGATGGGGGACCCTCTCCCTGTCCCTGCACAGGGTGAGGTGTCTCCCATCTCTGCGGTGGTCTGTGAGGAGTGACTCACTGTCTCCTCCCCTAAAAATGCTGCCCCTCACTGGGGCCTGCTGCCCTCTCTCTGCCTGCTCAGGCTGGGGGCGCTTGGGCCCATCCACCTTACCCCCATCCCCAGC
>NW_010207013.1:2309-6581 GCF_000695765.1 Mesitornis unicolor
CTTGGACAGGCTTTCCACAATTACTCCACCTTTTGCTTTAAAGCTTCTCTATTTCCTCCTCTTCCCATTTTCTAAGTGAAGAAGGTTGCTTTCATCATCTCTACCCTGCTGCTCGCCCCCTCCTTCTCCAGGGAGCACCTCAAATCTCAGCAATGCTCCCCCAAGCCCCAGGACCTGTTCTCAGAGTGGGTTTTGTCTGGGGATGACAGGCTTTCCACAATTACTCCACCTTTTGCTTTAAAGCTTCTCTATTTCCTCCTCTTCCCATTTTCTAAGTGAAGAAGGTTGCTTTCATCATCTCTACCCTGCTGCTCGCCCCCTCCTTCTCCAGGGAGCACCTCAAATCTCAGCAATGCTCCCCCAAGCCCCAGGACCTGTTCTCAGAGTGGGTTTTGTCTGGGGATGGACGTCTCTGCACATGAGACCCCAGTGTTCTTGCTGAAATCCCGATGTCTTTGGTTAAGGGCTCAGCTACCAGCTTCAGCGGTGGTGGCGGGGGCTCCTTGCCCTCAACACCCCCAGCTCCTCTGGGTCTCCAGGCATTGCCGACTCTCCCAGCCAAGGCTGGAGCCACTGTCCCCTCCCTGGGAGATAGAGACAGACCCAGGGATGATCCTGCCCCTCAGCGGTGAGCCTGGCTCTGCCAGCACCCCCTGGAGATGGAGGTTCCCTGACCAGGAGGAATGGGTACGGGGGTAGCCCAGGTACCTCCTGGTCTGGTTTGGCTTCCTAGAAGGGGAAAGGGAAGAAGAAAGGAAAGGGGAAGGGATCTGCAGTGGGGTAAGGTCTCTGCTGTCCCCACTCACTCCCGCACTGGGATTTTGCGGCAGCAGCAAACGTTAGCGGGAGGGGGAGGCCACCGCTTTGCTGTACATATTTGAGGGAAAAGTCCAGTCCTAGAGGCAGCTGGTGGCTACTGCAATTCTTTTAATACAATTAAAAATCAATGACACTCTGTGCACGCACACAAATAAACATCACCCCTCTGCATCCCCGCTTCCCTGCCCACCCCCTCTGAGGCCAGTGGGGAAGGCATCTTCTCCAGAGCCTGTTCATTACTGCTCTACTTAGGTGGGGAATTGCTTAACCGGTCTCTCTCCAGTAAATCATATTAACTCCAAGCACAGCTATTTATAAAATGTTCCACAGCCCAAGAGTACGGCATCCAGATCACTCGAAGAAAATTAGGCGATTAGGCGTGCATAATCCAAGCCCAGTGCGTCTACGTACAAAGCCTCGCCAGCCGGCCTGCCTTCAGCTATTCACTGACATTAAAGAAATCACCGGGTTTATTGGAAGCCCAGCCCCGGCCCGAGTCCCAGTCAGGGACAGGGAAATAACCTTTTACAGGGCTGAGCTTTCCTGGGCGGCTTCTGATAGCTGGAAAATGAAGCCCAACTTGGGAATGTCTCCCCTCCCCAGCCCTGCTTCTCCCCTCCCTGCAGAAGGGCCCCTCCAAACATATAAAATGCAGCACTCTGGGCTGGGTTTCTCCCCCCTCCTCCTTTTGCGACCCATTAAACGTCTTCTATACATTTCCTCTTCATCTTGTCAAGGCCAGTTGCTCTATGACTGCTGGTTTCCCAGGCAAATCACACCAATTTCTGAGTTGATGTTGAAGGTCCACATTGGCTCAGCAGGGATCCCAGCGAAGCACTCATCCATGGAGCCGGAGGTCAGGCTCTGCCCTGCTTCTCCAGCTGAATTATTATTATTTTTTTTTTAAAGTCGTGTTGCTCTTTGAACATTTACAGATCTGTTGGCGAGGAGGATAACGACAATAACCAAAGGAAGGGCATCCTCACCGCAGACGTGCTTCTGAGCCTTTCTGATAGTGAGGATGCTGAATGGGATGCAGCTCCTCCACCTTTATTTCAGCCTAAACTCTTAAAGCAAGAGGTTTTTAGGAGGAGACTCACGGGGTGCACATGCGCAACCCCCCCACACCTACCCCAGGCGAGGGCTTTGCCCCGAGCACCCAGGCAGCTGCAGGCGCCCGCTGCACGGCCGTGCCCCTCGGGGTCTGTCCACGCACACCCGAGGTTGCATTCGCATTTTAAAAACATTTATTTGCTTAAGGGTGTCTGGATGCATCATCTGCGCCTCGGCCAGGAAGCCATGGGCAGCGTGTGCTCCCATGCAGGCTGTGCACGCAGGAGCGCGAGCGCTTCCCTGCACCCCCCCGACCCTGCGTGTTCAGGGATGTGCTGCTGCGGAGGTTAAAAATAAAATAAACCTGGTTCCTGCTTTTGCACTCTTACACTCTTTTTTCCCCTTTTCTCTCTTCCCTTTTGCCAGCTCTAGCATTTTTAATTAAATTACAAGCCTCAATAATGTTTTCCTAACTACAGTTCCCTGCTTCCTTGTGGAGTAGCGTGCGGAAAGGTATAATTTTGCAAACAGTTTCTTTAAGAGCTGGGCCTGAAGTACCATCAGCGATGTGTGTGAATAGAAAAAGAAACACCTCCACAAAAGAAGGGATTGTTAATGGAGGACAATCCAAAGGGGGCCCACTAAGGCCTGTCCTTTACAATAACGATGGAGGGCGATGATTTGAATGCAGGGGGCCCTACTTTCAAATCTGGACAAAAACAAAATGGTAATAAGGGTTGAATCCCTCACTGGTCAAAGCAGTGGGCAGCAACTGGTCTCTTTAACTGCCCCCACCCCCTCCTTCCCCCAAATCAGACCCCAAACAGGAGGAACTCTCCTCCTCTTTAACTTTATTTTCTTGATTAGCTCGGAAAAAATAATCGCCTGGGTGGACTTAGGGGAAGTTTTTTAGGGCCGTTTGAAAGGAGAGAGCTCCTCTTCTGCAGGTGGTGAGGGGACATGCCTCGCTGCGGGCAGGTAAGCACCGAGGGGCTTCTCTTTCTTACCACGCTCGGGGGCTTCCGAGGGCTGCCCGGGTTTTCGGAGACAGAAGCCGGGATGCAGCTCGGTAGAGCCCTGTGCGTAGGGATGCTCTGCAGAGATGCTTTTGCCTCCCCGGCTGCCCTGGCTCCAGATGTTGCATCATTTCATGGGGTCAGTTCATTTTTTAACACTGCTCAGAGATTCCTCATCTTGGAGCCAATTAAACCCTCGCGTTCGATGGAAGAGGGATGTGGGGGGAATTAATAATTACAGCGCTATGTTTAAATACCGCTCGCCACTTATTTAATGGGATTTCTGAAAAATATTGGGAAACGGCTCTGGGAAACAGGTTGCAGGCTCTGCTTGCACCGAGGGCCACGGGAGTGGGGGGTCTGGTTGTGAATGGGCCTTGAATGCTGGGCAGGGAGTGTGGGGGTTGTCTCCTCTCTGGGGACACCTCCGGCTGGTGCTGTCCCCCCAAAAAAGCCCCCCACAATTCCCTCCCCCCCTACTCAGCCCAGCCATGGATGTTTATCTCGGCTGGGGGAGTGCAGAAGAGGAATGCTCAGACCTCCTCCCTGTACCTCAGCACAGCCCCGGACCCCCAGGCCCTGCAACCCTTCCCTGCTCCCTGTGTCCAAGCATGGATCTGCCTCAGGGGGTTAAACCAGGATCAAATGCTCCCCCCCTGGGGTCCATGTGTGTAGCCAGAGCCCCTCTCCCATGCGTGTAACACTGCCCACTTGTCAGGGACAGCTTTTCAGCTCTGTTTGCGTAGCTATACTGAATGCATTGGGTTTTATATATATATCTGTACCTATATAATGTATATACTATTGAGGTGGCACATATATTTATACGGCCAGGCTGCGTGTGTGTTGCCGTGCCTTGTGTGCTCGTAACGCCCTGTGTGCTCCAAATCTTTCTAGCTGTGTTTGTACAACTTACATGGCTTATTCAGTGCGTGTAATATAGATCTAGTTTATGGCAGTATTTCAGGGACTATATATTTTAAATTCTTATAGCTCACATATGCAGCAAGCCGGTCTGGCTGAGCTGCTGTCTGTCTGTCTGGACATGTCTCTGCACCCATGTTTTCCTCATTTTATGCTTAATTTCGGCATTGTACCCCTCAGCTTCCCCCGCAGAAGTTGAGCAGCAGCTCCAGTGCTGTCATCCCCCGGCTCCCAGCGGTGCCCGAGCGGGAACAGCCCAGGCTGAGCCCGGCTCTGGTTGCTGCATTGTGGTGGCCTCCGCAGGTACCTCCTCCCCTCCAAACCCGCACCTCTTCCAGGGGGTAAATTCAACACTCAGTTCTGAGTTTGGGAAAAAACCCCGCAGAGAATTTCTTATTTATTTATTAATTTGCTTTTAGGGACTAGGATTGCTATCCTGCCCATGGGAAAGATTGTTTTA
>NW_010207013.1:6612-16161 GCF_000695765.1 Mesitornis unicolor
AAGTTTTGTTCTGGTGAGGGGAAGGGGGGGGGGGGGCGGGAATGTATTGTCATGATGGGGTTTTCACCCTCCCTTACAGGATCAGCCCATCTCTAATGAAGGTCCCAGCAAAGGGGAAAGGCACCTTTTGGTTTCTGGTGCTCCACTCACCAAGCCACTGCTGAAGGGACAAACACGCATCTGTGTGTTACTGGGCATCACTGCTGGCCCCTTTTCCTCTGCCTTTATTTACCAGAAGTGCTTTGAGAAGGAAAAAAGATCTCACCCTCCAACTCAAGTTTTACTTCTCCTTAAATATTTGCCCTAAAAATATTAGTCTTTAGCAGAGGCAGAAGCTGGTTTGATCCAAGAGAGCTTTTCCAGGGAAATCGAGCTGCCTGTGAGCAGTGTCCACTGACCCCAGCCCCGCAGCCCCTGGCCATGCCCCCCGCACTGGGGCTGCACCGGGGAAAAAACTGAGCGTAAATACCTGCAGAGAGCACTGTGGCAGACACCGCTGCCTTTGGCTCCTCTGTGACAAGCATGACAATCCGCTGAAACCAAGGCACCTCCGAGTTCATTATGAGAGGGGAAAACTACTGTATCTGTGCTGCTGCAGCATCAGAGCCGTGTTTTCTCCAGTGGAGACTGGGGAGGGGGATGTATCCATTTGGTGTGTGTTGAACGGATGCTTTGGTGTTTTGGAAAATATCGGCCCCATCTATTTGGGATGCTGGGTAGAGGTTGCAGTCTTGGGGGTTGGCAGTGTTGAGTTTGATGCAGTGCTTTCCAGAGGGAAGTTTCTGGTGCTGGACAGTGCTCGGTGCAAGGGTGGGTGATGTGCGAATGCAGTGATAATCTCTTTTTAATGCAGGGAGGAATAATGCCAAATAATTCTTTGTGTGGGGAGAATTTGTATGGCGAAAAATGCAAATTCAAATAGTCCTTGTTCAGACAAAACAAGAGCATATTTAACAATGCCTAGTTAAAAATAAAGAGGAAATCTATTAATGTAATAACTAAATTGCTATTATAGGCATCAAAGCACCCTGATGCTTTGAGGTAACTTTATTTCCATCAGTCTTTTTAAAGAGCACAACATTAAAAAAAAAAAAATCCCCTACCATCCCGCCTCACTGAAACCCTGCCATTTTACTCATTAATTTTGTAATTAATCAGTTAAGAAGTTCTGACTTATTGGATTAAAGGGACGGGGAAATGCAATTCCGCCCAGCCTCATTTTAATACGCGGTTGGGAAATTGCTCTTTTTGAGCCTCCCGCCTCAGCTCCGTGCCCGCATCGAGGTGAGGGGGCGGCGGCCGCAGGACCGCGGGGCCGGGGGGACCCTCGGGGGGGACCCGCCGGCTGCACCCTCCCTCTCCGCGCAGCCTTGGGGGGGCCTGAGGCGGCCGGGGCAGCAGCGGGAGAGGGGTCGCTTGCTCGCCCCTTTGCAGCTGCGGAACAGCAGCATGGGGAGTGGGGGGACACAGGGGGTTCTCCCGTCCCTGGGGGCTCCGGGCATCCCTCCCCGCTGCCTCTCGGAAGAGGCTGGGTCTCCACCGCCTCGCTCGCACTGCCGGCCCCGGACACAGCCCGTGTCCCAAAATACAGAGACAGAGACATTCAACCCTCGCCTCGGCTTCCCGGGAGCCACCTCTGCCTGTCTCTGTCCTGTCTGCCCTGCCTGTCCCTGCCCTGTTCGTCCTTCCCTGACTAATTTTGCCCTGCCTGCCCTTGCCCTGTTCCATCTGTCCCTGCCCTGTCCTTGCTCTGCCTGGCCCTGTCCTGCCTGTTTGTGCCCTTGTCCTGCCTGTCCCTGTGTGTCCCTGCTTCCTCAGCCTGCAAAGCTCCCCCTCAGCTATTGGCCTCTGCCCTGGTCCCTGGTGCTGCGGAGACAGCAGTAAGTTGGTTTAGAGAGAGAGTGGATGCAGTTTGGGATGGACAAACTGCAGGGCCCACCCTGCTGTCAAGCATTTGGGTGAAGGAGGAGGCTTTTGAGGGCATCCGGCCTCTCCCCATCACCCATGAAAAGACGCCTGGGTGTTTGCATCCCCCCTGAGCGGATCACCAAGTGGCAACTCGCTGGCGTGTCCCCAGAGTGACAGCGCTGGGTGTCACAGCCAGTGGCCCGGTGACCTGCTCCGAGCTCTGTCCTCCACAGTTGTCCTTCCTCCGGGACACACGCATTCGCGCAGCGGGAGCTCGGTGCAGGGAACGCTGCAGCATCAACCACGGCTGTTCCCCAGTGCCTGTCTGCACAGCCCCTTGTGGACCCAACGCAGTGCAGAAGGCAGGAAGCAGGCAAAACAGAGAGAGATTATTTTTTTACAATATACGCTTTGTAATTAGACACGTCCAATGGATTATTTCTCTACCTCTGCATTTGATCTTCTGAAAGCTAGACAGCTTTATAAATACCATTCCTCTGTCTTCAGCCATTTTGCATTTCTTGTACAATTAATGTACAGCAGCGATTCATTCTTCTTCTTCTCTTCCTCCTTCTTCTCCTCTTTCTTGTTCTTCTTCTTTCCAGAACAAACAGGCACTCCTGTCCACACTGTCCCAGTGAGATTTATTTCTTCTTTCTCCTTGTGTCATCACTGACACAATAGAATCAAAAAAGATATATATTTTGCTGGACAATTTTGATGAAATTATGGACAAGGTGTAAACCCAGTGCCTTTCTACACAAGATCTGTTATTATTATTAATTTGTAAACCCAGCAAAACTTATGCACAGAAATGGATTCTTTATGCTAATTTTTAGTAAAGATTTTTTTCAGCAGTGCAGCAAATCTCTAGAGTTTCTGCATTTCTTTTGCACTTAAAAGAACTCGGTGCAAATGTAATCAGCACATTAAAGTGCATCTTTCATTAGAGGATGGGGAGCAGGGAGGAAGTCTGTCCCATGCCATCTACCAGGGTTCATTCATGTGGGGTTCTGTGTTTGGGTATTATTATTATTATTATTATTACTACTACTATTATTATTATTATTATTATTATTCCTTCTTTTCCCCTCCCCATTGCCAACATTCCCAGCCTCTCCCAAGGCACTCAGGGAAAATCTGCAGGGTTCAAGCACCTTCCCTGGCTTTGCTGCTGGAGATGTTGGCCGTGACCTCCAGAGCTGGGGTGCTGGGGATGGGGATGGGGACCCACACCAGACTCCAGCATGGAGGGGACCTCTGCTTCACCTCTTGTGGAGGTGGTAAAAAGCAACGGCAAAAGAGCTTTTCTAGGAAAGCAGATGGGTTAGGGGGTGGTTTAAGGGATCTAAAGTGGTTTCTATCCAAGTCACTCTTTAGTTACATAAAAATAAACCACAGAAAATGTTTTGCCTCCTCTTGCTCTGCACACAGAGGTGAAGGGAAGGGGCAGCAGGGAGGTGGCCAGGGCAGGGAGCTCGGGCAGGACCTGCCTGCAGAGATGGCAGGACCAGGCTCGGTGCAGTGCCAGCAGGAAAGAGCTGCTGCATGTCACCCTCTGGCACTGGAACATTTCTTTATCACTTCCAGCTTTGCCTCTTAGCCTGCTGGGCTTCTCCCACCCCATCCCCTGCCCATCTCCCCTGCCTAAAGCATCTCTCCATTCTCCCTCAGGAAACGATGAGCAGAGACCTTGTCCTGCTTCTTTCTTGCAGTGATATCTGCTCCCCCTTTACTACTCCGCTGCAGCCCTTGCCCTCTCTCCCTCTGCAGACCCTTCCTGGGAGCTGTTCTTGGTGGGTAAGACAGTGAAAATCCAGCTGGAGATGGTAAAATCCACTGGCTTGGCTATTTCTACCCCTAAAGATCGTCCCTCAATGAGTCGCAAGAGAGAGACAGACATCATAAAGGCATTTTCTCCCTCAGCCTAAGCCGTGAATTTTAAGTCCTCAGGACAGAGACCATTTCACGTGGTGTGTGTTTGTGTAGATTCAGCACAAGGCAGGGACCATACTGTTATTTCCCCAATATTTCCACTTCCTTGACTCCTACAGTGCCACTGTTTCATCTTTACTAGGGACACATATATTTTTACATCCCTCTTTTTCTTCCCATGCATCTGTCTGACTTGTTCTTCAGGGTTTATAGTTTTAGACATATTGTTTATTATTCATAGTATTAATAACAGGTATCATCCTGCTATAGTAATTAATTAATTATGGAACTTATTCCGGTTTGGTCAGCCAGAATGCCCCCTATGGCAGAAATATACCTTATAATGCAAAGAACCTAACATGTACATAGCTGGGCACTAAGTGTTAGGTTTAGCGTTCCATAAACTTAAATATGTGCATTTCTTACCCAGTCAGACCCTCCACAGACCCATAAAGCAAGTAATAGAGTGATCTGCTCTTAAGACGCTCTAAGAGCTTGGAGAAATTTGTGGAGTGCACTACTTCTGTAGGCTCTCGTTACCGTGAATCGGTGATGAGATTCGTTGTTTGCCTTTACATCCACTTCCCTGGGCTTTCCCAAGCCTGGCGTAGGCTCTTGTTGGAAACAGGGCACCCATTTGGGACACTGGTTTTAGTGAGATGCTGCTGAAAAAGGATTGTTACCCTTGTCCTGTGTTTTTCCATTGGAAGGTGGTCCTCGTGCTACCCTGATGCACCCCCTTAACTGCTCTATCTGGAGCAGATGACTGGACCGCCACACACCCCAGATGGTGCAGCACATGGATGTTAAACTTGGGAAGTGGTAGAGCCCAGCCTGCCTGAGAAAGCATCTCCCCACTCATCCATCCCTCTCTGACTCCCCACTTGGCAACAGATGTGGTTTCATTATGGCACAAGAAGTTCCCCGGGCTCAGAGAGGTTGGCGACAGTGGAGACCCTTTGCTGCATTGAATCACAGCCATTTACAAATGCCAAGTGGATTTTTCCCTCCCTCAAATAAAGAGGAGAGGCTGAAGACTGTAAGAAGATAATCAGAGATGTCAAAGGTCTGAAGGATGTTTTCTGTACCTGGAGGTCTGTGTTTGATTTGGCTGGGATAACCAGAGCTCTGCAGACCTGCATGTCCCCACCACCCTTCTGGTGAAGGGAGGCGGGTTGAATTTTCAGGCTCTTCAGTTTGCTCCTTTTCCATGACATGACAGTTCTAGTACAGCAGAAAGTTCATTATTTTGTGGCCTGATTTCATTCTTGGACTTTTTCTTCCCATCAATTCTGTTGTTCTCTGCATATGTGATAATTCACTTGTAGATGAGCAGAGCCAAAACCGGAGCGGTGCAGAATTGACCATGGCCATCGCTCATGAACTCTCAGGATGAGGGGCTCCATGCAGTCCCTGCTGAAAACAGTATTAATCATTTCCTTTCACCTTGCTGTCACTTAGCTCAGATCATCGTTGCAGCAAACCCAAGGACAAGATCAAAAAACTCGCGCTAATAAATGCAGATACCTGGTGAAGTCTGCAGAGCTAAACCAGCTTCCATGAGTTGAGGACTGAAGGTGACACATGGACCACACTGGTATCTCTGGGGTGTTTGATCCAAAGACTGGAAGCTTCTAAACAGGACACAAATGGAGAAGTGATGGTTACCCATGCTTTAATACCTTTTTTCTATCTTGATGTTATAAACCTCTAAAAGTTTAAGAAATAAGTGATTGGTTTGAGTCAGAGTAAATAGTAAAGGACAAGAGAAGTTGACTCGCAGAAAGGCGAATTATTGCTTTTTTCCCCTTTTACTCTCTCTCCCCTCTGTGTCTGAAGGACAAAAATTGGCACACATCAAAGTTTAGTAAAACTGAACTAAAACCATGTGGAAGTGGACCATGACATTATAAAAGTACAAATAGAGGCAGCGACTTTTTCCCAACTATTCCTTTGTTTAAAAAAAGGGGAGAGCGTTATTTTATTGTGCAAGTTTTCAACAAATCTGATTTCTACACTTGAATACGCAGACACCGATTTCAGTGAGGTGTGTGCGCCCAGAAAAGATTGAGCCTTGTAGGTTTTTCAAAATTCCTCTGTAGGAATTTGTATGACCTGATCAAATAGTTTTCAAAGCCAGCATTAGGAAAATGAAAACAAACTGTTGATGACCTAGAACATATATAAAGAGAAAAATCAGATGATACAGCTACAAGGTCATAAATGCTTGGAATATTGAAATAAATAGCGGAGCTCTTGAGTTAATGAAAAGCCAGTTAGGCCAATAAACATCTAAAAGAACACATATGAACAAGCATTCATCTTTTTAGTTCATTGAAAGAGTGCTGTTTACAGCTTTAGCAGATTTTAGGGCCAGTTCTTGTTGGAGTGGGCAGTAAACAAGTGAATCGGATGGTCGTGGTACTGGCTGGATTTCTCAGCCATGGATAACAGAGTCCAACACCAGGCATCCCTGCCCGATTTCTGAGAGGCCACGAAAACGCAGAGATGCTGTACCCTTGTGTAGATTCAATATGTGCATGGCTCAAGTCATACACCTGACACCCTAATGGGTTGCATACAAAGGAGATGTGAATACACAACAAAAGAGAGTCCAGCACCAGCCCTGAAGGCAGAGCTCAAAATTTCCTCTGTGCCATTAACATCCAGCGCTGGCCTAGGGGCTGGGGCCTTTCTGCACGGCGTCAGTCTGAGCCCATGTATTCAAATGATAGCGGGTCAGTCAGGAGCATCTCTTGTGCCTTCTTTTATGTTCCTCCAAGCACGTGTATTTTATCCAGCAAAGAGCTCGTACCCAGACTCAGTACCCACCTCTGCGCTTTGGTGTCCATCTCGGCCACTTTCCGCTCCATCTGGGGCTGATCTGGGAGTTACCGAGAGCGCTGAATTTCACCCCAAGTACACGTTGGGAAGGGAGGAAGGCTGCAGTTTGCATTTTAAATCCCCAAAACATATTTTAAGGGCTCTGCTTCTGTCTGTTCTCCAGTTCCTGAGAAAAAAACTCAGCTAAGGAAAGATTTTGGTAGAAACCCAAAACTGACATTCGCCTGCCTTTTCCAGGTAATGCATATGCATGCATGCAAAACTCAGGCATTGGTTGTTTCTGCCTCGGGATTAAAAGCTATGGCATGAACAGAAATAGAAGCCCATCTTTGCAGAATTCCTTTAAAAAAATTCCATATGCCAGTTGCATACCCTGCAAAGATGTAGAGCTTGAGTAGTGGCGAGGAGAAGAGGCTGCCAGCCAGGAACATGAGCAACAAGCTCGGCTTCCCGGCAGGTCTGTTCTTTGTCTTTGGGTCATTTCTCCTTCCTCAGCCTGTTTTTCCTTCTCTAGAAGGGAGGAGGTTAAGGCTAGGTATATATTTGTGTCTCAGAATAGACCTTAACAGGCACATTTTGTTTGTGACCAGGAGACTGGCCCCACATTTCCCAAAATCTCTTGAATTCCTATGAATGGACTTTTACGTTTCCATGTACAAGAAATACAGCAATGGCTCTCAAAGCTGCTACTTAAAACCCAGCTGGGTTTTAAAGGCAGAAACAGCCCATCAGAGCACCAGGAGTTATGTCTGAAGAAGATATGTAGGGTAGCTTCTTGAAATAGAGAAAAAAATTGAGACTATTTCAAAAGAGAAGTAGAAGAGCCCTAAACTCCTCTGCAATTTAGCCAAAAAGCAGCCTTGACTCTGGTTGTTGTTAGGAAAACAGCAAACCAAGTCCTGGGTGTTCTCCATCTCACTCTGAATGACTTCTGGGTAGAATAAATCTTTTTCTGCTTTTAAAATAAATGAGAACACTTCACAACGCCAGGGTCATTTAAATTTACAGTGAAATAACGCCAGGAAACTATTTGGGCTCCAATTGGTATTCCCAGTGTTTTCCTCCAGCTGAGGAACAGAAAGTTACGCTCTCGCCCCTGGCTTTGGGGGTGAGTGTCCAGCCCTGCCACCACTGCGAAGCTGATTTGAATGTAAAAAAATGCAGCAACTGAAGGCACCGTCCGGAGCAGAGGATGCAACCTTGTTTACCTAGGAAGCTGCAACCGGAGCATCCTCGCCGAGGTCGCACCCTGCGAGGGACTTTTCCCTTCCCCTGGCTGCCGAAAGGGCTGGGAGAGCGGGGCTGGGCAGCTGCTCCCGTCTGCCTCCCCCAACTCTTTGTTTATCACAAAAGATGAACTTTCCCGGCGACGCTGCCAGCAGCGCTACAGTGCGGGAAATTTGCAGCAGCTAAAAGGTTTATTAGGATTTTTGTCAAGTGCCATTGGAAAGAAAACGAGCAAAAAAGACCCACGTGAACTAAATAAGCCATGGGAAGCTTGTAGGTAAAATACTGATATAATTTGGGGCAAGGGGTAAGTCAGATTTGCAGTCAGGAAAGTGGAAACAGTGGAATGGCTTTCTCCTGCCCTTCCCTGGTTGGTGTTGCAATAGTTGGGGGTCTGCATTTTCCCTCTTTCCAGGCATCTATCACAGAAGGGATTTCTTGGGGTTGTTTTCGGAGGTCTGGGGATTGCCATGTTCTTTCCCTTCACAGCTTCTATTGGAAATGCCAGGACTCTTCCCGTTGATTTCCCTAGCTCTTCATTAATCCATTTGATTTAGTTTTGGTTGAAGGAAAAAAATGAGGTGTTTCCTGCTTATTTCTAGCAAAATTATCCAGTTTGCTTTTATAGCTGCTGCAGCTTTATTTTTGAAAAATCAGCTTTTAATCTGAGCAAACGTTTTGAAGTGGCATGTTTTTAGCATGGAAATTTGCATTAGCTTTAAACGTGCTTGCACGATTCTTAATAAAGAAAGTTTTCTATCTCCCAGAACTTTCATGATGCTTAAAGTCAATCAGAGGAAATGGTCTTAGGGACGGGTAATTGAAAATATTCTCCATAGAAACAATTTGAAACAGATTTAGTCTTTTTCGGAAGATTTCAGCTTTCTGAGATCTGGGTTGGAGCCTCCATCTCCTGTGATTAACTGGGGCATCGCTGTTGTCTCGGTGGAAATACGAATTAGTGCCTTTTTGTTAAAGTCTTTTGAAGTCAGCTTGGAGGATGAGTGCCCAGACCCAAATTGCTAACGTGAAGCTGCGCAGTCCTGGAAAAAAAACTAAATTAGAAATTATGTTAGCAGCTATGAGAGCAAATACCCGTTCGTGATCCTCTTTGAACAAAGATAGGTGTGTGGTGCGAAAATGTGACCGCACATAAATTCAGCATGAGGCTGTGGTATTTTTTTCTGTATTTATGTTTTCAGACTTGGAGCTCAAAAATATTTGGAAGTTTTCGTGTCAGTTGTGAGCAGGTTCAGAGAGTCCCCAGGTTTGATCATGTCTTTTGGGTCGATGAAGGGGCAAATAGAAGAGAGGGGCTGAGGAAGTTTTACATCGTTAAGGCATGAAAGGAAGGTGTACATAAAAAAGGTTTTTCTCTCTCTTCCCTCTATCCTTCGTTGCATTGGGATGGTTTCTATTTTTTTATGGATGTTGGAGAAAATAGCTTCCTTTTTTGCCTCTAACAAAAAAAACCCCACAAAAACCAAACAGAAATTAGAGCTGATTTGAGCTAAGAAATCAACATTTGAAAACTCAGCTGAACTTGCCCGTTCCCCCTCCTGTCATTATTCTGCATAAGCTGGATCCATTTTTCCCCTCTGCAATCAGCTGTGAAGGAGAACTTCCATTGATTTC
>NW_010207013.1:16192-34409 GCF_000695765.1 Mesitornis unicolor
CAAGCTAGAACATGTTGGATTTAAATATTTGAAACCTCAGCTGTGCTACCCAGGCATGTCAATCTGTCTTAATACTTTATTTCAGGTTATTATATTAACAAAATTCAATGATATGCTATAACAAAATTGCATTACATGCTATCTCTGTGTTTTGAGCTATCATGCTCTGTACATACTGGCATTCCTCTGTGTGTGAGGGATCACATGTGAGCTGTTTCTCTAAATCCACTTTGAAAACACTAAATTTTTAATTCTTCCAGAAAAAACAACCACCAGCCCAACACAGACATTTCTTAGATTGTGAAACCAGTTTCTGTCAGATTTATATCTCGAATAATGCAGAGAGATAGAGCAAACGCTCTGGATAGAGGCTGTCAGACGTTACAGTGAACAGCACTGGGGGATACTTCAGCCAGAAGAGAACCCAAATTAGTGACCTATATTAGGAATAATCTGCTCATGCACCACAAACATGATTCTGTAATTAAAACCCTCCCTGGTGCAGGCACAACTGAGGCAGGCTGTGTGCGTCGAGGCACACCAGGCAAAACAACTTCACTGGGAGAGCGAACTTTTCAAATCCAGTTCTGATGAAACGCTGGAAATACGAGCTGGGATGTGTAGGGGAGCATCAGTTCTTGCAGCACGGACGTACACGACTGGAGCTGCAAGGAAGGAAAAGCACAGGAACAGATACAAACCGCATCCAAACGTGGAGCTTAATCTCTCTATTATTTAGAGACAGAGAGTCCGTTGCTGCATACCAACCTCTCCCGCTTTTGGATAGGTACTTCACCCTAAACTCCCCCTCTTTCTAAACTCAGGCTAATTCTGCAGCGCCTGGTTTTGGCTTTCGGCACAGACTGCCCCGGGCTTTGCCGGCCTCTGCTCGTGGCGGATTCCTTTGCTTGCTGGGGCTGCTCTGACATCAGGCGCCTTTGCTGAGTCAGGTTCTGCCGCACACACTGCATCTGCTGGAAGAGAGAGAAAAAAAGTGCATTTTTAACTATTTAATGCATGAGGTCATACTGCAGCGATCGGCCGCTCTGCAATGGAGCCAGCGCTGTCTGCTCGCTGGGGATGGTCACTCCGGGAGCTGCCTCTGTGGAGCTTTTCTTCTTCAACGGGCGAGTTAACCCTTCCAGCCTGCTGACAGCTGAATAAATAGGCAAATGAAGCAGAGCTTAATCTAGTGTCCACCCCCTCCAAAGGCCGTGTATTAAAGAACTTAAGGAATTAATTGCTGCTGTAGTGCTCTTGCTGCCCTGCGACTGCTGAAAGACTCCTGGAGATGTGCCTTTGGTCTGTGCTCTGAGCACCAGCCTTATTTTGTTAGACTTTTCTATATTTCCATATTAAAACAACCAGGCCGGGGGAAAAAAACTGGAAAAAAGAAAAGGAAAAGAAAAAGAGAGACTCATTAAAACTGCATCATGTCACCCGGTTGAACTTCTCATCCCTCCACTTCTCCCTTCAATCAGCAGCGGGGATAACAATTAGATGTGATGGCTATTCCTAGCAGGCGGCAGCGCTAAACCAGAACAACCCCAGCTCATCCCCTGCGAGTTTACAACTGGTGAGGCTCCGATTGCCAAATAAACCTCTCCCGAGCACCACAAGGCTTTACCCCCTCCATCTTCCTTGCTCTGGTTTCTTTTCACGCTCAGCGCAGCCCATCCCGAGCTGCAGGACCCCTGGCCAGGGCAGCGGCACCGCTCAGCATCACTCAGCCAGAAAATTTGGGATTAGGAGCAGGAGAAAAGGTCACCTTGGAGGATCAGAGATAGAGAGTTAAAAGAAAGGGGCTGGGAGCGGGAGAGAGGGAGGAGGTACGGGGAGAGGCTGAGGAGGGAAGGGGGGAAGGGGACGTGGGATTTCTAAGCAGGCCTGACCTGGGAGGATAAAATATCCTGTTTTCATTGGTTCAAATGAACCATTAGGGAGAGAGTAATTTGTTGACCTTTTTGCTGCCTTATCATGAGATGAACAGCCTTAACATGGGCTTCACGTTTGCCTTAACCTCACCGTAAATCATAGAAGAATCGATTTTTTTATTTTCCCCAAATATATAAATAAATAACAACTACCAGAAACCAACTTGTATTTTGAGATGATTTAGCAAAGCAAGGCCAGGTGGATACGTGCATTGGTTAGACTGTATGGACAGCATTCACTGCCTGCCTTATTTTATTTATTTTTCCTTATTTTTTATTTATTTTTCCTTCTTTTTTTGGCTAAGCAAGTGGGAACCAGGGCTGTGCAAAGGCTCTGCTTCCTTTGGGAATTAAAACTGGAGGACAGTGATTTTTCCCTCTTATTTCCATCAGCCTGGCTTGGCAGTAGTTCCAGTGAAGTCAGTTTATGCTCTCCTCAAGCCAGTCTTTTTCCCCAGCTCCTGCAGATATTCTGGCATGATTTTGGCCTAAGAAAGGCAGGACCGACATGAGTGTTGGGTTGAAATGACAGTTTTTGAGTTCGCTGTGGACCTTCCATGCAAGGTTGCCATCTGTGCAGGGAAATGGAGCTCGCGGAGTTTGGAATATGTCAGCTTGCTGGGGGTGTACCCAGGGGCTGCTCATCGCTGAGCCCAAACCGCGCTCAGATGCTGCGAAGGACTGGATTTTCTTGGTTCTCGCTCTAAAACCTCGGGTTTCAAACTTTGGAGGTTCTACAAAACTGAACACCAATAACAGAGCCAATATATTGCAGTAGACCCAAGCAATTTCAGAAAGCATTGGGTGTTTTCTGCTTTGGCATAGGAAGTGACCACCAAAAAGCTTTCCCTATGTGCAGGTTGGTTTGGGATGATCAGTCCTAGGGTTTCCTGCGTTTGCCATGAAGTAGCTGTTAGGGATGAGGTGGGATCCTGCCACACAATTCCTGCACTTTGAGGAAATTCGGACTCAGCTGCGACTCCTTAGCCACGGCTCACGTCCAGCTGAGCCGGCTCAATGGTTCCAATCTGTCCGTGGGGTTTTGTTCAGCTTTGCTCGTGATATTTTGTTCTCTCTCTCTGGCACACTGAGGAAACCGTACCACTTTCACACTGAACAAATTGACCAACTCCAAATAGAAAATGACTTGAAATTGTAGGATAGCCATGATTCTTTACTTTGCGACACCAGGTATGTTTTGTGCTTCCATTGAGTCTCTTATTATAGGAAATTTAGATATGAAGCAGAAGCATCTGGCCTTCAAAGAACTCTGAAATTGCCATGGGATGTTATGATAATGCTTGCTTTTATGTGACTGATCTTTTCCATTTGTCCTTTGCTCTCTAGGTAACAGCTTGGAAAATGTCACCTTTTCGTAGGTAAAGAGAATGCTGTTCTGTGTAGGGTTTGTGATATGAACTTTTATTATAATCATTCTACACGAGATGCAGATCTTGAAGCAGCCAGCAAATTCTTGTCAAATGAACCCAAATCAGGAAGGTCAAATGTTCTCATGGAGAATGCGAGATAAAGACGACTTCTGTGCCTGTTCTTGAATACAGCATCTTCTTTGATTGTTCAGAAAGATATTTAAAATTACTTCTAGCAGCAGGCTGGGTAACAATATACCCGTGTGTGCCAGGCTAAAAATAACCATTGGAACTGGATTTGCACTGTGCTGTGAAGTATGTGATCGCTGGGAGAGATTTCAAAACTTACTTTCCTTTTCGCTTTCTGTCTTACATTAATTACGCTTTCCCTATATATCTCTACCATATGGGATGTCAGGTTTTCTTCCCCAATTGCACGTTCACCTTGGCTTTTGGAAGGTGCTGCTAGGTTTTTAGTGGTAGTGCAGCTACTGTGAAGGTGGATTTTATTACATTAAGAGTTTAAAGAAGTTACTGTTAAAATAAATTGCAACCCAAAGAACAAACACATAGAAATAGGGTTTTATAAAACCCTATAGCAATGGCATAGACCCTGTGGTTTAACCAAAAACCGGTGAAAAATCAATTATTAGAGCTTTATTTTAAAACTGTTCCTGTGCAGTGCTTGCAAAGTAAACATTACAACATGCTGTTATATGAAGGCAAAAAATGTATTAGCTAATCCAGCTTCTAAACGAAAGTGGAAAGTGAATGAAATGTGTGTTTAAAGGGAAAAAAGAAAGAAAATGCAGAGGAAATTAAGGCGGGGGGAGTTTCCTTCTAACAAGCTTTCTTTTCTGTGGTAGTTTTGGGGGTTTTTTTTGGTTGGTTGGTTATTTAAGCTGATTGTGTGTGTGTGTGTGTGTGTGGTGGGGCTGGGGGATCCCTGACATCTCTGACCAGTTCCATGATGTTGGATCTTCATCCCCATTCACATCCAGGTGCAAGCTCTGCTGATGTCTTCCCCCTTCGCACTGGTACAGCACTGCTGGTGCAAACCCCTCTCAGAGGTGGAAATCTGGGCCTTTCTGGTACCTTAATGGGGCTTTCATCCTTATTCATGCAGTCCCAATGCACCAGGGCTCCTGTTAAGGGACAGGGACATTCAGAGCTCAAGTAACCACCCTGGTGAAAACCACCAGGAACAGAGGAGAGGAGGTGTTGGTGTGCTCATTTGGTGTTGAGGAAACTGAGCCATTAACTGTGGTGGTGCAGGGCAAAATCCTAAATTAGGGTGAAGACAGGACTGGGGTGTTGTGAAGGAGCCTGAGAATGAGCGAGGTGCTGTGGGCTCTCGGCATTGCAGATGGTCCACGCTATCATCAGTGCTCAGCACCCGCAGAAACACCCACAGCCCTTCCCTACGGCGATGCTGTTGTATGATGCTGTTAGACATCACAGGGTCCCCTTCGTTTCTGAACCTTTTACAAATACCTGCAGCACAGCAGGTGGCTGCTCACACCTTTCCTCATTTCCTACAAAAAGTAGCTCAAAAATGGATTCCAGATTTCATGAAACCCAAAAGGGACAGGAAGGGGGTTGGATCCATCCACCCCCTTCCCAGTCCCTGTGTTTATCTGCCTGCAGAAAATGCTCAGGGGTGGCTGACAGGAGCTATATTTCGATAACAAGAATGAAACGAACATGTGTACACAGTTGTTTTCCCTGACTGGGGTCTGTGTAGTTCTTCCGGAAGGTTAATAAATGGTATGCAAATCCTCTTAAATGGCCGTGTTTACACCAGAGCTTAGTGGCTCCAGCCATGTCCTCTACTTTTAACTCCCTAAGTTTTAGTTTAGAAAGAATTTGCTTCCCCACGCTCTTTAGAGCTCTCCCAGGTTTTGTTCATGCTTTTGTTCAGCTATCTGTTCTTGGGATCATAAAGGACATCACCAGAGGGAGAAAAAAGCTAAATTTGCCTTACTGGGAAAAAAAAAAGAAAATAAAAAAGATGTTTTGCTAAAAGACAGGAGGCTACTGTAGTGTAATATGAATGATTAATAAGGATAAGAAAAACCTAGTTCAACAGGGCAAATACTCAATAACAGCTCGTTTAATCATGGACCGATTAGCTGCAAATGCAAAGTGTCTGCCACAGCACTGTGTTAACTCTGCTGTAAAGTGTTGGCTATTTCTTTAATGACAGCATAACCTTTCATTGTGCATTTATTTTAAAACCTGGTCCTTAAATGTTGGAGTATTTGATTTTTCTATTTTTTTTTGTCTCCTCCTGCCCTCAATGAATTTTACAGCACAGGAATCTGCTGTGAGTTGTGTCACCTTTGCAAACATTGCCAGGCTGTGTCTTTGGGGGAGAATCACATTTCATAAGGCACAGGCTCAGCTCTGGCAACCACTGACTTCTCTCTCTTGATTTCATTTTCTGGCAGCACTGATGCTGTCCTTGCGTAATTGTCCTTACGAGAACCAAGTACACCGTAACAAGTGCATTTATTGGTTACCGTGAGCAGAGTTGTCTCGCTCTGAGGAAGGCGTTGATGTAAGATCTTCTCTTGAGCAACATAACCATTGCAGAGGATCTGATTCATGAAGGCGCTCTTTAAAAACATAATTATTTCTCTTGCTAATTGTCCAAAAGATCATTTGTTGTATACGGATTGTATTTATTATTTGCATTCATGATGGCGTCTCTTACTAATGGACAGTGAGCACTTCATTGAAGCAGCCCTTCTCTTCTCCCTTACGGACACAAACTGGAACACAGGAGGTTCCACTGAAATTTGAGAAGAAACTTCTTCTCAGTGAGGGTGACAGAGCCCTGGCCCAGGCTGCCCAGAGAGGTTGTGGAGTCTCCTTCTCTGCAGACATTCAAAACCCGCCTGGACGCCTTTCTGTGCAACCTCATCTGGGTGTTCCTGCTCCGGCAGGGGGATTGGACTGGATGAGCTTTTGAGGTCCCTTCCAATCCCTAACGGTCTGTGATTCTGTGATTCTGTGATTCTCTGCACCCACTTCAGTTTCAGTTGACCTTGCTTAAGTGTGGACTACCACATCTGGATTAGTGTAGGACATGAATAAAAGTATTGGCATAAAAAAGAAGGTTTTGCTCAAATAAAGGTACAGAATTGGTGAGTGAATTGGTGCTAAGATTGATACAGAGATCTGGGCTGGGCAAGAATCTATTCATTATTCGCAGTGGCCTCCGTGAGCAAGCCCTGGTGCACAGAGAGGCCATGGCTGCTGTTTGTCACATCTCCTGTGGCACTGGCCACCCTGGCCTCATGGCATCACCCCCACATGCAGGTAAGTCCTGTGCTAACTGGATAAGCAAGAGGCAATTTCTGGGGTTTCTGCTCAAATTCATAGTGCAAAGAAAAACATCATTTGAAAAAGACTGTTTGCAAATGTCATAAATACGAGTAAAGTTAATAATGATTCTATTTTGCGTTAGTATTTTTGTTAATCATCGTCATCATCCAGAGTTTTCCAATAGCAGGGACTGCTTATCAATAAAGTGTCCACCTTAACAAACCTCACCGTTCTCTCCCTCCTCGAGTGGCTTTGACCAGCTCTCTTGGCAATCGTGCTCTCTGTTGCATTGTAATTCTGCAGATCGCCTGTCACACTGCTGAAGAGATTGAAACAAAGTTGTGTGTATAGGAATTTGACAATTTGAGCTGGTTTTAAGCTCATTTCAATTAACTTGGTAAACTATGGGAGATAAGCTGCCCCCGCCTGGAGTCACCTTCGCTGATAGTCAGGAATGCAAGGTACATGAAGTTCACCATAGATTTGAATTTACCCCTAATAACCATACAGCGATGAGAGGCTGATAATGCGCACTCTGTCGTTATCTTTAGCACTTTATATATATATTTGGCTCCCATGGCAGAAATGTTCTCATGGCTGTTGTAAGTGAGGCATCACCTGTGTAACAGATTTTCTGACGCTTCCGCTTGCTTCTCAAATTCAGAGTAAGAGGTGTGAGTGCGATGGGCTCGGGAAGGTGGTGGGAAGACAGAGGAAGACACAGGAGAATCGCAGTAGCTATCGTAAGGTCTTACGCAGACTCCAAGCGTTTGCGTTCCCTGTTTGCAGGTGGGACTGTATCGCAAAATCTGGTTTTTAGGTGCATGAGAGCATTACTCCCCAGAAGGACAGGGCTTTCCAAAGCACGTAACGGCCATAAGCACACGAGTCCATGGTCTGCAGCCTCTGGTATCTGCAGAAACCTTTTCCTGGGTCTGAAGAGACATTGGCACAAGCAGCTCCATAGAAATCAAAACCAATGTGAACAAAGGTGTCAGGAGCTTCGTAGCAGTGCTGTTTCCTAAAGCCAGAACGCAAGTCACAGGTATCAATTTGAGCTACCTTACCTGTAAGCCCACCACAGTCAAATATCTGCTTTTTTTAAACCATCCTGCAAAGAAGATTTGCTACAGTGAATGCTTGCTGGTTAAAAGTCCCTGCACAGTGGCAATTTTAGAGGTGCTCGCTACTTTAGAGATCAAAGCTCATGACAGGATGCAATTATGCTTAGAAGAGATAGATAATCATGGACTAAGACTTTGCATTGCAGGGAGAGGTTTGGCATAGGAAGTATGGACTAATGCTGGGATTTCGTCTTTGGCTGTTGGTCACAAGTGGAGGGGTAACATTATTAAGATGTTAACCGAACACCCGGAGAGGGAACATTCACTGTAGGTTGTTCAGCTGTACTGTGCACACCGAGCTCTTGTAACATATCCCATCCCATTCAGAACTTTAAAAAAACCAAAATATATAACCAAACTGAAGGAATTTGGTTAATAAGCAACTCTCTTTTATTTTGCTGACACAAATCTTTTTAATTTGAAAGGGAACATAAAAGTCTAGGTACATGCTCTTAGTTCCCCCTGGACTGACGTTTGTTTCAGTACAAGGTGGCAGAGATATTTGGCTTTCGCTGAAGTCGTGGTAGCAGGGCTGTCACAAGCAGGGAGCAAGGAGTGCGCTGGGAAAGACAGCTTTGCTTCCCCCATCACTGGCACTGCTCTCTCTATGGGAAACACAGCCCAGCTATACAGAAACTGTGCAAAAAGTCCTATGGATGATGCCACTGAGTTTCCCATGTACGTTTTCTGATCTCTCCTGCTAAGCACTGAGACAGTGTCCTCTTTTATGTCTGTGTTTTCTGTGTTTCTCTGACACCAGAGCTATGCCATTAGCTGCTGGGTTCTCTCTGGCGAGGATCGGAGAGTGATCAATAACCAATATGTATTTCATAAACACTTAGCCAAGGTCAGGAAAACAAACACAGGGACAGATACGCAGTCCCCTCTTGCTAAGTCCATAGGTCTCTAGGGAATATTCATTGCTATTGGGGTGCAGGTGTTATTTCTGCTTCTCTGTTTTAATTCAGTTGGTCCCTGAAGAATCCTTATGGGCTTTGGAGACCTTCTGGCCACACCTTTTATCAGCTAACACCATCCATCTGCAGCACTGTGCTGGCCTTTCGTGTGACCCATCTTCTGTGTGACCTTCGGTTTGCCCCACCACTAATCTGCAGAGTCAGTCCTGGCCCCTCAGCTGTTTAACCCTTCACTATTGTAGATCCAATTTTTCCTGCACCACAATGGAAGTGGAAAACCAGCTGCACCAGCAGCTCCTGCTGCTATAGAGAGGTCCATAACCAAGGGAGGCAGGTGGACACATTTAACTAACGAGTTTTGCTGGAGCATTTAGGCCAGCCATTGCAAACAGCCACTGAAAGTCATTGGAAACACATGGGTGCCTTGCACAGGTGGGACCACTCAAGTTCAGTGGTGAGTTAATAAAGTCAGTAAGAGGACCTGCTACTTTTTTCTGCTCCTTGAACCATCTAGCTCTTTGTGCTAATGAAGCCAGAAGGTAATAGCTCTATTTTTACTTATTATTATTTTAAACTTTCTTTAGAGAAAATGTTGGCTGGACTTAGGTGTTGGAGTAGCCAAAATATGGATTGAATATTTGGATTAGTTTGGTTATTTGAAAAACTGCCATCCTGAATAAGAAAGAGGGTATCTGCATGCTGGTGATTAGGTCCTGGTGCTGCTCTGCTCAGATTAAAAGCCCTGTTTCTCCCCCTGTCAAACACTGTAAGGAAGGAACTTCATCTCTGTAAACCATCCAGTTTAAGTATTTGAACACTAAGTGGAAGTTTCTGGTGATCAAAGTAATTTCCTTGAATAATGTATTCATACATAAACCTGAAAGAAATGTCATAATTGCAATAAGGTGTCTCTGGGGAGTTTGGTTATCATGATATAATCACATCCCTGGAGAGCAAGAGGCATGAGGCATAGCCTTGTGCTTAATAACACCCCAAGGGTGTGATTATCTCATAGCAATCGCACCCTCATTGTGCCATGTGGCCTGGAGAACTGCAACAGGGATGGAAATCCACAAAATTGAAGCAGAGGCAACAAAAACATGGAAACCTTGGGTATTTGGACACCAATTTCTATGTATTTTTCTAGATAAAAACAAAACAGCTAGGAGCAGCATGATAAACAGCAGAGAGTGAAGCTGTTTTCTTGCAGAGCAAGAAAGAATGGGGTGCAGTATCTGTCCTCAGCCATCTGCTATGCCTTGTCCTGCCTTCCCTCTTTTATTTATTTATATTTTCTTTTGATCCACCAAGTTGAATTAATGTGGTGGGGCTCGTTCTGACGCGGCGCAGATCTGACAGTGCGTTGGCAAAGTGGCACACTGCCTGCGGTACCTGGGCACGGGAGGCAGATTGCTGCCTTCTATGGAGAGAAAAAAGCTCGCGAGGAAGGACGAGGGGTGGAGGATGGGGAGCGGAGCTGTTCTGTGCAAACCACCCTCTCCCCAGCCTCCTCTCTTCTCCCTTCTGCTCCAGGGCAGTGGGAGAAGGGAGGGGATGGTGCCTCGGTAGGAAAGGCAGGCGGGATGCTGCGGTAGATGGTAGCCATGCTGTTTGCGTAGGAGGCTCTGAAACCCAGGGACCTTGCTCCTTGGTGCGGATCTGTAAGTTGGATAGAGAGGAGAGGTTTCCTTGCAACAGCTGATGATATGGCTTTAAGTTGCATTATCTTCTGTGCAGCCTCTGCGGTGGTTTCCATGGGGGTGTGATGTGGAGGAAGGGTGTTAACAGGGCATCTGGACGGTGCCCTGCTGCCACCGCTGCTCCCTGTCTGTAAGTGCTAAGCATCCTTGAAGACCCTCGGATGCTGCTGCCAAGGCCGTTCTGAACAGCCTCAGCAATAGGATGTGGATGGGACAATTGGATGCAACATTAAAAGAAAATCACTGAGGTTTGGTTATGTTTCACTGTAAGGGCAAGAGAAAGAGCAATGACTTCCCAATTCTATTGCTTTGGACGGAGTCTGCTCGTGCTGCTTATGGAGGTGATTTCTGAGGTCCACTCCCACATCCTTTCCTGAAGTGAAGCCCTGAAGGTGTGCGGCGCTTATCAGGAAGAAATAAGAATTTTGTGGTAGATATTTCTTCTACTTCTCGGGCATAGCCCATCTAAAATGTAACTGTATGGGCCTAGTGCTGTAGAATTTGATTCTCAACTGACTGCTCCTTGGGGAGAGTCAACTTCTTGCTTCTCTAAGTATTTTTTTGTCTCTGTGATTGAAAAAACTAAAATTTGACTCTTATTTTTCCTTTCAATAATGTAAGAATAAAGTGGTTGGCCAGAAAACAGAGTGTTTATGGCATTCCTCCATGGTCTCCTTGCCCCAACTCAGCACACAACCTTCGTATGCAGAGAAGATGAATCTTCTGTATTTCCTATATATACCTCAGGATGCTGTAGAAAATGTATCACATTTACAGCTGTTTAAAAAAAGGCTGTTGTGTGAATCTATTATATGGTCTCTAGAGTTTGCAAAATCAGAGTTCTTTGGGAGAGATATCATTAATTTATTTTTTTTACTGAAAGCTGTATGGTGGTTATGTAGGTATGGAGAAAAAAGATCTATTATTGTGTGCTTTGTGGTGTGCAATGTCTTGCAGATGTGGGTAGGAAGGAAGAGAAGGACCAGAATTCCAGCAGTGGCACAGCGCAGTGCTTCTGAGCCATTTCTGATTATGGCCTTAAGGGTTTTGTAACAAAATCATCGTTTGTTTCTGTAGCGCAGTCCATCCCTGATTTACAGTGTAATTGCTTTATTCTGCTTTTAATGGCTGCAAAAGATAAGGGAGGATTTTTCTTAGCTAATGAAGTCTACTTCTCATTGTCTGGGGTGGCAAGTTTGTTTCTAGAGCCCCACTGAAAATTGTGGGGGTGTTGGGTGCAGGGGGTATCACTCAGTTTTTGTTGGGGGCTCTCGGTTCAGAAAGATGGATGGGACTGTGCTCTCCTCTGCATCCTGACTCTCTGCTTCACCATCCTTCCCTATGGCTGTGAGTTTGGGGAATTTATCAGACACTTTTCCTTAGTTTGTGAGATTTTTCACGTATTTTGTGGCGCTGACCAAGGGCTGGTTACAGACTCAATAGGACCTCACTGTCTCGGCTGGGTTCAATCAGACCTCTCGCAATGGACAGTGAAGGTGTTTCTCTTCTGAATGGCTACTGCTGTGGTTTGGGTACTGGGGAGCCTCTTTTAAGAATCTCTTTTAATTTGGCTTTGGGAAAAACACTCCATGAACAAATCTAGAGGGAAATCCTGGAGACAGAGGAGAATAAACGAAAACAAATTTGAGAAGTTGGGTGCTTATTGCCTAGTCAGCTTATTAGATTTCTTCTACAATGTTTTTTAAAATCTGAAAGCCCCCAAGGTGTACCTAGTATGCTTTATGTTTTTATAGTGTCTAGGCAATTTCCACAAATTGAAAAATTACTTTAAGCTTTCAGAACATGTCAGTTTGATTAAATGAGTAAATTCCGTCTACTTTTGATGACATTTTCTCATTCTTGCGCATGGTAGGCTTATTTTTGTTTACTCTTAGATGATGCCAATGAGTTCTGAGATGGGTTGTTTATTGTTAAAATAAGAGAAACATATATTTCATCTGAGGGGAAAAAAACCCCCACACGTGCATGCAGATCTAGCACACAGAGGGAAGCGGGGAACGGCTGGTCAGGCTGACCGCTCTTGACAATGTCTCTTTAAGAAAGCTCTGTACTCTTTGCAATGTTAAAGTTGCTAAGGTAACTGTGCATTTTTTTTTAGAGCACAGCAAAGTAAATAGGTACATGACCTGTATAAATTCTCGGTGCATAAATTACTAGAGCCCTCAAGCTAGAGTAACTTATGCACTTCCTTATTTCCAAATGACTTTTTAGCTTCTCTGCATGTCTCATGCATAAGAATTTGATGTGCATCGTTCCTGCTGCAAAACAACCATGAGAAAACTTGGGGCACTGCTTTCTCCGATGCTTTTGGTGCAAAAAGGAGCCAATGGATCATAAGGCTTAATCAAGGAGAGGAGTAGTGGCTTAATGGTCTTTGCCTTTCCAGATTTGCATCCCAGTGACTCTCACCAATTCATTTCTATGTGGAAGGGTTGGTGTGAACGCTGTGTTTAGCAGGCAAAGAGACTTGGGCTTTCACTGGAAACCCGTTTTGTCTCTGCAGCTTTTACTGATCAGGTACCTGGGTGCAATTCCAGGAGTTGTTTGGAATAGCCTGGCTAGGCCCAAACATGGTAAATCCAAGGTACCTTAGTGAGTCCTTCAGCCTGTGCACTGGTTCAGTCTACATCGCTCACAGCAGCTCTGCACAGTTGCGCTCCTTGGGTTGCGAGAGGCCAGGCTGTCTGAGTAAAACTGAAGTTGAACAACTTCTGCTGCGATGGCAAATTCCCCATCCTGCATCCTGGTCCTTTGTCGTCTTTCGCTATTGTATTTTTGCAGTATCCCTGAATGCAGAGTTGCTGGAGGGGAGAGTGCAGCTCAGTTAATTTTATGCCTGTGCACACTGTTGCTGTGCCTGCACACACAAATTGTACATGTGGCTTCAGAGCGGGGTTGGATGTTTGGGTCCTGCTGCCTTATAATGAAGGGTGTCATGCTCCTGATTGAGGCTTCTTGTACAGAAATATGTGCAGGTACACTGTGTAACACATGTACGGTGATTTTTCAAGCTGTGTTAGGCCTGCTGCACATATGCTGCAAGAATAGCTTGACCACTTGCAGCAAACCCAAGTGCACTGAGATGATCTGTGTGTGCACAGGGGCCACACATCTGGGGTTTCTGGGTGCCCAAGTGGCCAAAATCTTTGTAGCCCATTCAGACAAAATATGCTGGAAGAGGGCATGGATGGGGGCATCGAGAGACAAGGTAGCCCTAGCTTGGTGGGACTTACAGCTGCTGTCGATTAGGAGGTGATAAATCTTATTTTCTAGAAATATCTGCTTGCTAACATCAAACTGCCCACATGTGCCTAGCAACATCCAGAACAGAGCTCTGCGGTGAGGTCATGGAGCACTGCGGGGAGCGCGGGACTGGCAGTGCCAGTTCCACAGGCTCCTTGTCAACAATACCATCTGCTGGATGGATCACGGCTTGGAAAGGGACGACAGGACATGGCATCTGACCATGACGTGCAAGACTTATATTCATATTTACCTGCGGATGCGGAAGGGCCCCTGTATAAAGAAATGCTTTGGCAAGGTGGCAGCTCACCCCTCCCTCCACCCCATTAATTTCTGTGGTGCTGGTTACCAGCGATCTGGCTGAGATGCCTTGGATCTCCAAAGTGCAATCAGCTTGTGCTGAAGCAGTCCCAGAGGATGCCAGGTTGGAAAAATAATTTAACTTGCTCCTTTCCTTTGGTTCTGGAGTCCTTTCTTCTTTCTCAGCCAGAGAAATGCATCTCTGAAGACTTCTCATATGGCATAGGAGGATGTGAGCAGCCCAATGCTGATAGACCTGAGTGGTGTCTGAAGGCAGAGGATTTATCTGGAGGACAGTTTGGAGAGCTGCTCCCCTCCCCAAGCACCAGGGCTCAATGCATAGGCAGGCTCACTATTGCTGGTGACACACAAGGTCCCAAATTAGGTCTTTCATCCTTAGGCTGCTGAATCTTCCGTATGCATTGTGGTTTTACAATTATAGTGGTCACTCACTGGAGTCTGGGCGTAATGGCCTGAGAGCACATCCCAGCAGAGGAACTGGGAGCTCAGTTTAGGCTAGACATCTAAATAGAAACCGTTTCAGGAACAGGAGGTTGAAGGACCTGCTGTGAGGAGATGTCTGATACCACAACTGGCCTGATTTGGTGTTTGCTCACATTCTCGTACATTGTCTTATTTTTGAGACAGAAATAAGTTGATCTGAAGAGGTCCCATCTGTTCTAGAGCCGGTAGATTCTGGTACAGTTATACTGAGACTCAGTGGAAAATACTGGAGAAGTTATGCAGAGACAATTTTTTTTTTCAAGCAAACCAACAGGAGGTGGGAACACTCCTTCCCTCAGCTTTCAAGGAGAGTTGCTGTCTTGTGACTCCTTGCTGCAATGAAAAGTTACTTCCTTCCTTCAGGGCAGAAGCTTTGCAACCAGACTACTTTAAATCAAGCAGGAAAACTCAGCAGTCGATGCATTGCTTTCTTCCCAAACCCTGTGGGGAATTTTCCCAGTTCCATGGCCATGTCCGAGGGTCTCCCAGCCACCTTGCGTGACAAAGCTGTCCCCTGGATCTGTGCAAGCGGGGTGGAAATGTGCAGCCTTTTTTTTTTAAGTATTTTTTTGAAATGGTGCACTATTTTCAGGAGGAGATGGACTGTGCTGGCGTGGGGCCAGAGGCAGCCCTTGCCTTGCCAGGAAGCCAGATGCATGGTCACATTGCCTGGCTCTCCCTGGCAAGGCTGGGAAGGCTTCAGCAGGTGTGATCAAACAGCATGCGGGAGCCGCAGGTTCAGAGCCGCCTGCCTCCGAGGTACCGCTAGATTTGTCGTCACGCCGCGAAAGAAAGGCCCTGGCCAGCAAATGTCACCGCGTTAAACCAAAAACCCCTCGGTTTGGGGGGGAGTATTTCTCCTCCCTGGTGAGGTTGGTGCATTCTCCGTTGGGCTTGCAAGCTATGGCTTTAAGGGATGGGTCTGGAGCAAGGAGCAGCAGCCGGATGAAAAGGCTCTTTTCCCCCGCCTCCCTCCCCCCAAAAAGCCTTCCACCTCCTCAGCAATGTTGCGGAGAGAGCAGAGACTCACAGTCAGCAGACTGCAGTGACAGATGGCAGGTCATAAGCCCTCGCGCTAATCTAACACTGCAAAAGAAAATAGGGCTGGGGGTGATTCAGCTGCTAGGCCTCAAAGCGAGAGGATGACGGGATAGCGTGCTCCTCTGACATGTCCTTGAAGGATGCTGCATCCCAGAGGACTGCGGGAACAAAAGTAAAGTGACGATGAAGCAAAAAATCTGTTTGCAGAATAAGGCAAGTTTTTGCTAAAAATGGATAATGTGCTCAGAGTCATTCTGAATAATTGGATTTCTATTAGCGAGATGCAAATATTACTAATAGAATTCTCCAGCAAGGATTCGTGCTCTGGATCTGGAGCTACCCGGCCATGGTTGCCTTCCCATCCTTAATTGTCCACTGACCAGAGCTGTCTGCACCCCTGAACGTGTTTATCTATCAAGCTGTCTCTGTGTGTGTGTGCATCTGAAAGCAGGCTGAATCCATTTAATTCAGCGCAGCATTCTGGAAACATTCATGTGGCAAGAGGAATTTCTTGGCATTTATGAGCTGCGACTTGCATTTAAAACTAATATATTTTTTTTTCGAAGAAGAAGAATTCAGGCTGCATCCTGAGCCGCCTGCTCCTGCTGGCAAGCTCCCATCTTGCTGAAGTGGCAAAGCTTGTGACACCATATTGGAGGCCAACGTCAGAGGCTGTCGGTTGCTTCCATCCTACCATGAAATCGGTTTAAGATTGGGAGATCAGCGTTACTGATTCGCAGGGAAAACCTTGCAGGGGGCATGGAGGAGGCTGATGCTGCGGATCCTTCTGTGCTGGATGCCCCCAGTGAAAGCAGTGGCGCTCTTCACTAATGGGAGACTGCTCGTTAAGGAGGGGAGAAATCAGACCTTTCAGTGTCCAGGAGTAGGGACTATGGGACAAGTTTTTTAGCTATGAAGCACCATATTTCAGCTCTGCTGAAATGGAGTCAATGATCTCCAGAGTTTCCTTCCAATCCCTGCTATTCTGTGATTCTTCAGTGGGATGAACATCTATACACGATGTTCTTCCTATTTTCTGGAAAAGAAACAAATCTTTTTTTTTAAAAAAAAAAAAAAAGCTTTTAAAAAAAGTGTTACAGATTATGTCAAGCTACAGTTCAATTACTTTTAAATGAAATGTTTCAGTTGTTGCCCCCAAACACTTCAAGATATTTTCGAGACTGATTTTTTTTTTTAAAGTGATAGGGAATCAGGAGGTTCTACAGAATCATTTTGCTGAGCAAGAAATACTTTTGGGCTTGTACCAGTCTTGACATCAATTTTGATTTCTAACTTAGTAACAAGCTTGACATAGCGGAGTGCAGAGCAATTTCTTCTGGTCATTCCTGGGTCCTGTTGCCTTCCTTTTTGGAGGAGAAAGGAAAAAGGACTTTAGAGAGAAGACAACTTCTGTTTGCACAATTCTATAAGCTGGTATGGTTAGAATGAGGAAAAAGGGATATAGATAAGGAAAACATTCTTGTCACAGTGTATAGCTAGAACATAGTATTGAAAAACAGAACGTATTATTGAAATTATATTGGGTCTTCAAACATTTACGAGTATTGTCAGTGCTGAACTGGCCCAAGTTCATGCCATTTTGAAGGTCTGTCCTGAAGTTTGTCTTCATTCAAAGTTTACACAGAAGTGATGTTTCATAAGCACCAGGAAAGTGAATGCTTCTATTTCAGTGATGTTGACAAAAATATAAGTGTTCGCATAAAGGTTTGGGACGAAACTAAAGCCGCGTGGTGTGCAAAGGCAATCCATCAGGAGGTCAAGTGAGGAGAGAAGAGCTGGCTCGCTGGTTTTTCTTGTCCTTGAAGATAAACTCTTTGGCAACTTCATACAGTCAAAACGAGAGAGGGGAGTTTGTGCGCCAAGGACCGGTTTCGTCATCATTTGGGTGCAAAATAAGGGGTGTGACTGTGCTTATAAATAACTGCATGGGAGGGGAGTGAAAGGTCTGAGAGGACACATTGGCTTCTCCCAGCCCCAGGAAGACCTGAACGTTGTGCAACCCTGTTTCATATCAGAGATCAATCCCACACTACATCGCTAATAACCTGCTCATTGATCTGATGGGAAAGGTCCTTTTAAAGGTGCAAAACCCCAAGCAGATGACTAAATGTAATGATTCTTATGACTCTGACTGCTTCTTGGAGAAGTTTTACCCTTTCTGAAACCCAATATAGATCAAACTTTGCACCTGAGAGCTATAGAAATACAACCCTTTTTAGTAAAGGCTCTGGCCTTCGCATTGTAGTTTGATCCTGGGAGCAGACGCCTGAGAAAAGGGCTTCACCAACTTTTTGTCTAGGCAGATGGCAGCAAAGATGGCCAAGGAGGATGGTTGTTTTTCTCTCAGTAAAAGTAACCTTTGCAAGAAGGTACAATTTCTGGGAATAAATGCCATTAGGTAACATTTTGTTAACATTAACAACATAGGGCTTTTGGTTTACCTAGCCAGGGACAGGGTCTTGCTGAGAACCTGTTTTGCTCCTTGAGTATAACAGAGCCACAAACTGTTTCAGACTGCTCAAAAATCCAGAGGATTGGTTTTGGTTATGGCTTGGCTCCTTCTTGGAAAATCAGGTTCTTCCCACCATTATCACCACTGAAAACCTGACCTGGAAAAATAAGTGCAGATGCAGAAGATAAATCTATTTTCTTCAGCACGCCCACTCTGCTGTTGGAATACTGAAATAAATAGGATAAATATATATATATATA
>NW_010207014.1:0-7253 GCF_000695765.1 Mesitornis unicolor
GCTCTGCTTGCCCCCTGGCTTCCAGCTCTCTTGGCTTTGCCGTGCCCTTCGCCCGGTGCTGTCGGGACATCGCGGGGGGCGATGGGGGGGAAAGTAGCGCCCGTGGGAAGGCCGCGGGCTTTGGTGGTCGCGCCGAGCCATAGCCGGTGCGGGCTGGAGGGGGAACCGCAGCACCTCGATTCTTCGCTTCTCTCCATCTCTCCTGTTTTGCGGAGCTAGGAGGTTATGGAGTCTTGAGCATCCTTTCTTGAGCTTGCTGGGCTGATGTGCTTTGAATAATTAACGTAATGCTGCTTCTGCTGAGCTGCAGCTGATTAACTTCTGCGGGAAGAGCAGTGGGTTGCCATTCTCCATCGTTCTTCCCAGCAGTCGTGACCTGCAATCCTCGCAGATGAGCCACATTTCAGCCGTGTTTTCTGTGGCCGTAATGGCATAGTCTGACCCATGATGTATTTTCTGCACATATGAGGAAACATTCTCCAAGTTCTCAGAGTAGCCCTGGGCATTTGGTTCCTAGTGCCCCGGGCAGGGTGAGAGGAGGCCTCCCTGTTGATACCTTTCTTGTGCAACCTTCTCAGATTAGTGAGAACTTGTAGCTGTTGGTACAAATGCAGCCGGTTTTATCTGGTGTGATGGTCAGGAAAAGCAGCTGCTTGGTCAGTGAGGTACTAGGCAGGAGCTTCCTCCTGAAGCTCTGGCCTCTGTAGAGCTGTGACTGAGGCTCTGACACGGAGGAAGAGAATTGGAGAGAAAGGAGAATTGGTCTCATGAGGGAAACCACAGCTGAGCTTTCTGCCTGGGTGATTGTACCAGGCTTAATTGTTGCTTGAGGAAATGCAGTTGGTGGAGCATCCCTGCTGCTGCTTTGGTGACCTGAGTGGTTTTGGTGAAGGGATTAATTTAGGAGGAATGGGGAGATCTGCTCTCCTCACAGGTGTGTAGAGTGCCAGGTGGTTTGGGAGCAGATCTGGTGCCAAGATGAGACCTGCCTGAATGTTGCCATCTGGCTGGCTTGCTGTGTTTGAGATCAGGAGGAGCTCACAGTGTCAGTGGTGATTCAGTTGTGACGAAAAGTCTTTAGACTTGGGCAGTTGGCAAAGCTCTCCCATGTTTAGTTTTTTTCCTGTTGTCACTATTTTATTTGGCTTGTGTGTAAATGCCTGTGACAGATTCCAGCCCTGATGGGAGAGGGACTGTTTTGTACAAACAGTGGCCATTGATGTGGCTTTTGTCCTTGACAACTGATAGTGGAGCTGGCTCAGTGCCTTTTGTGCTGACTCTTCAGTCTTCTGTGGGCGTGTTTTAAAGTTAGGTTCCCATGGACATTCCTGTTTGTTGGTTTTTACGTGCTTTAATTAATCTCAGAAAATACTGCGCCTTTTCACTCGAAGGAGAATCGTCTTATGCGTGGCCTGGGGCGTGGTGGCCACTTGTGCACATGGATTTGAGGAGATGTTCAGTGCAGAGATGAAGGGTCCTCTCGTCTTGGTTGGATGAGGTGATATCAACCGGCAGAAAGGTTTTAAATCCAGCTTGCTTTGTAATTTTGGAACCTCTCAAGGCAGAGGAGAAAGGAAGTTAAATTCTCAGTGCACCAAAAAAAAACCCAAGCGGCACCACAGATTTCCTAGGACCTCAGTAGATCAGTTCTGTATAAGCGTGCCCCCAGCTGGCTTTGTAGCCGTAGCCACATGAGTGTGCCATCGCTGTGTTACAGTTCCTTTTGTATGTGCAGATACGCTTTTGCTTCCTTCTGGAGCTTTGCCTTGTGTTCTTTGGCTTCACAGCAGCAGTAATACAAACAAAATGTCTTCCCATTACTGGTCTTGCTTTCCTCGCTGACTTGAGAGGAGCAATGGCACTAACATAGTTTATTTGATGATTCCATGCTGTCTGTCCTGATTATACCAGTGCTTCTCCTTGAGTCACACCAAGGTGAAGCTTTCCAAATCCCCATATTCCCTGCAGATGGCAGGAGACCGTTGCTTGCTCTGTCCTTGGAACAAGATCACTAAGACCTGTCGGACAATTCAGCGGTTTTTTTCCAGCCTAGCTATGATGGCACCTTGTACTGCTGATTTTCAGAATTAGTTTCCCAGATTGCTAGCTGGCAGATCTCAGCACAGATACTGTTTTAATTTAGCTCTACATTCTGATAAGTGAGTGGCAACATATCTTGGATACCAGCTACATGCAGCTAGGTTCTTTATCCCACTGTATCCCAGCTGCAAGAGCATCCTTAAAGCTGCTGGCAGTGAGTATGCCAGAGGGAAGCTGATTGTGTGACAGCCACTTCACCTCTGGTGGCCACCTGACTCAGTGTTTATTGCTTCATGTAGAGATAATAAAACAAGTTGCTGTGCTGATAGAGGGAGATAACTGATTTCCTGTGTCCAGCAAGCTCTGAAATTCTGCAATCCAGATCAAGAGATTCAAGCTTCGATTGACTTAAAACCCCTTTGTAATTGAAATGGTGGGTTTTGCTCTTTTTATGCTTTTGATAGAGGCTGTGTCACTTGTAGTGTGTTTTATAGGAGGAGAAAGAGGTATGGTCTGAGGCAGAAATAGCTCAGGTAGATGAACCCCACAGGGCCCATTTTGTGTTGATGTTTCTTCGGTGACATGAAGATGCTGGAGGGAGATCTCAGATTCTCAAAGGTTGAGAAGTTTCTGTGAAATTCCTCAGCTGTGTGGGGAGGAGGTGTGTATCTTCCACAGCCAGGCCAAGCTGTGGCAGTTTCAACCAGGCGTTTGTAGCACAGGCAAGTGGGCATTAAGGGCCATATGTGTCAATGACATCTTGGGTATGTACTGTAAAATGACTAATTCCTCAGCTGTGTGGGGAGGAGGTGTGTATCTTCCACAGCCAGGCCAAGCTGTGGCAGTTTCAACCAGGCGTTTGTAGCACAGGCAAGTGGGCATTAAGGGCCATATGTTTCAGTGACATCTTGGGTATGTACTGTAAAATGACTCAAATATCAAGGAAACTGCTAGGCCTATTATTTTTAATACACAGAGATAGAATTTTAGAGGCTTGAAGCTTCATCTAGGAGCAGAATGAGAACTTGTGCCCTGGGGACTGCAACGCTGTTCGCTCAAGCAAAGGAAAGAAGAAAACAACTGAGTGGGTGGGATTTTCCTTGAGATGTGGGGGAGGAAAAGACAGCGAGATTCTGGCTGCTTCTGCAGCACAATTGCAGAGCTCTGCACAGCCCTACCTGTCAGTTTTCGTATGAGTTAGAAAGCTTAGTAGAAGTGTGCAAAGGCAGCCAGATCCGTGTGATTATTGGGATGGAGGGAAATGGGAGACATCTGAAGAAGAAGGTAGATGAGGGGGTGTGAGGAGGAAGTGGCAGCTGAGGCGGGGGCATGGCGGCCAGGAGGAACATCACTTGCATCCCCAGAAGAGGTGACTGTCTTTACGGGCAGCTGCTGTGGTGAGCCTGGGTCTGTTCATTTCATTCTCCCTCCTTTACATAATCTGTGTTCTGAATGAGTAGATACTGACTGCGTAGGCTGTGTGGCATGGCTTCTGGCATATGTCCTGGTTTTCGTGGGCTGCTTCAATCCTTGCTGTGAGATGTTTATTTAATCTCAATCCTGACAGTAAACTGTAATTTAGTGGATAGTGCTGGTGAAACTGAAATGCCTTATGAGGATACTGGTTTCTGAATACCTAAAGCAGCAGCAGCAAAAAAAGATTAAAAATCTAGTTTGCTTTGGGGTCCAAGAAGTTTCAAAGTGTGGGTTTTACGTTGCTTTGGTTTATTTTTATTTGCTTTTTGTTTTTAGTCTTGGCTATAAATAGTTCTCTAGATCTGGGCAAAATCACTCTGAGAATAGTACATGGCTTTTTGTGAAGGTTTGCAGTGGTACCTGATCCTTGGCTCTTCTCATGAAGCATGCAGGTTCTTGGCTGCTCCGTGAAACCCATGAGGTTGGTGAAACCTATGGAGGTGGAATGTGCCTTGTTCCATCTTGACCCTTCCAGTTTCAGGGTTCATATAATCAAATGAGATTGTGACGGGTGGAAGTTGAGGATGTGGTGAAGCCTAGCACCTCATCAACAGTGATACCTTTATAGCACCTCTCCTATGGATTTCATGTCTAGTGATACTCTTGCATCTTGCACCTCTCACACGTTTCTACCTGCTAGGTTTGTCCACACCAGTGGAGAGATCTAACTTTTCTCTCTCCTTTTCTTCCTTTCCCAGGGAAGCCATCAAACAACAGGCTGCATAGAGCAGCATTGCAGGACAACCCTTTTCCACAAGGAGGAAGAATTTGCTGTGCTCAGGTCCTCGTCTTTCAGTGGTGATTCTGTGATGCAAGTTCCCAGAGTTTCTCTTTCTGTGATAATCTTCTCTATGGCCTCTTCTTGCTGACGTTTGCCCCGGTGTTGGGGCCAAAGAGGAAGGATGCTGAAGAATGGGTACCCCCGTTTTGGATTTTAGAACATGGGCACTTGTGTAAAGGTATGTGATTGCCCTTTGGTCGGAGGGGTGGAATATCTGTGGAGGC
Organism: Mesitornis unicolor; assembly: GCF_000695765.1. Taxonomy (NCBI): domain Eukaryota; kingdom Metazoa; phylum Chordata; class Aves; order Mesitornithiformes; family Mesitornithidae; genus Mesitornis; species Mesitornis unicolor. The sequence goes on from NW_010207014.1 coordinate 4,522, forward strand.
CAGCAAAGGGGATTTGCTGGGCTTGGAAAGTCATGGCTATTGTCGGGGGGAAATACCTCATTTAAGCTTTCTGCATGCTGATGTCCATTGCTGCTGCTGCTGAGATGACTGATGAATAACTCCCCTTTTGTGTTTGTTAAAAAAGAGGGAAAAAAAACCAACAAAAAAAGAAAAAGCAGCTCGAATGCACAATGTAGCTTCTCACTAACTGAATGGTGACACGGCGAGCTATATTGTATGCATTAGTGTATGCCAAAGTGTTTGTCTAATTGTCACACACGTTCCTTGCTGCTGCTCTTGTTCCATCTGTCGGCTACGTCTTATCAACCAAACAGCATGTTCTTCTTCTGGGTGTGCTCTGTTTACTACATGTTTGTTTAGCAGTCCCCTCAGCGAGAACTTGATTCTAGATTAGTGTCTAAAAGTTGCTGTAATTGTGATAGTGTGCAAAAGCAAAGTTTTAGCTTTGTACGTTGATCAGCAAGAGTTTCAGCAGAGAGGCTCCACTTTGCAGAACTGAGTAGGAAAGTACAGATGAACTGTTTTCCAGTTGCATTCATGTTTTCCATAGTAGAGTTCCAGGGCAAAAAATGGATTCGTCTTTGCCCTAGAATGATTTTGTTTGTTCTGAGCAAAAGGGGATGGTCCTGTCTGCAACCGTTTTATTCCATGGCTTTTTCCTTCTAAGGTTGCTGGTTGAGGGTCAGCTTCTGTTCATTCTGGTGGTGGCTCTGTGATGTGCTTTCATGGCAGAGTAGAAGTTAACTTGTGACTTGCAGAAGCAAATAGCTGTGAGTTTTTGGATGAGTGGCTTTTGGCCACTGCTGCTGAAGTTGGTGATCCTGCAAAAAGCAGCTCCTCCTTGCAGTACCCAGAGCCCACTCTCACTGGTTTTTGAGGATATGGTGTTGTCCTTACTTTAGATCCCTGAGATTGAGTGGGAATCTGTGATGGAGGGAGAACTGTTCCTTGTAGCATGCTGTGCTGTTTACGTATTTCACAGTCTTACAGAATAATGCTTTAGGGATGTCCTTGGAGAGGAAGATAGATGATTGATAGGTATTTGTCTGAGGAATCATAGATTAAATTTAGGCCAGTGTGTGTGAGGAAGAGTCACTGGACTGGACTTGGCCTATTTTGTGTTCTAGATGCAGCTGTGATCCTCGGCTGTGTGTCTCACCGAAGGGACCTGATGTTTTACATTATTGGTAAGTGAAGGAAAGGCTGCCACTGTATTTGTTGACCTCTCCATAGGCTTTAGAAGGGTTTATTGAAAGCCTCTGCTTTCATGGTAGTTTAGAGTCTACCTAACAAACATGAAGTTACTGTCACCCCACACTGTGCCCTCCACCTGGCAGACTTGCCTCTCCACCATTCTTCTTGTTTCTATTCCATTGACCTCGTTCCTAAGCCATCCCCTTACTTTTTCTTTTGAGAACTAGTGCAGGGTTGTTGCCTCTGTGGTGCTGCTTAATCCAGTCTGAATGTGATGTGCAGGGGTTGTGTGGTTATATGACTGCTTCCCTTAAAGGGATCTCTGTAGTTCTAATTTGCAACTCAAAGGGAATTCCATGCTGCTGTTGGGATGCCTGCTGGCCATACCTGAGACTCTGTGCCACCTCTACCTATTTACTCTGTTTGCAGTCATTTGCAGAGTTTTCAGGGACTTGTTACTCTCTAACCTTACTTGTAGCGTAACACAAACCATGAATGTTCACACAATAGCTTCTGCCTTAAACACCTAATTTGCAGTTGTGTCATTAATAAAAGGCATCTGGGGCTTATGTGGAGGGGATTTTGGTGCCTGACTCAGCCATCCTGCTGCAACCAGCCTCTCTTCTCTCCTTGCTGCAGGTGGGATCACAGTATCTGTGGTAGCTTTCTTCTTCACCATTAAGTTCCTCTTTGAGCTTGCCGCACGTATAGTCAGCTTCCTTCAGCATGAGGACCGGGAACGCCGAGGGGAGCGAACTATCTATGACTACGTGCGAGGCAACTACCTGGATCCCCGGTCCTGCAAAATCTCCTGGGATTGGAAGGACCCCTATGAGGTGGGCCATAGCATGGCCTTCCGAGTGCATGTAAGGGAATATTTCTGTTTCCATGCAGCTTTGGGGGCAGGAACAGAAGCCTGAGTTAGGGATGGGCTCTTCAAATGTTTTTTACTGGGGTGAAGCTGGATGTAGCTTAGGAGTAGGAAAGCTATCTGTTCATGCCTTTTGCTCCCTGTTAAGCGTGTTGCAGAACTCTCTAAGTGCATATCTGAGGGTTGCACCCTTTAAAATCTCATTTCCCTCTCTTTAGAGTCCTCTGGAGAGCTGGGGGAGACCAAGCTTGTCCTATTACTGCTTCCTTTACTGGGAAGTGAGTGGGCTGAGCATTGCCTTCAACAGACTTGTTGCTGTCTTTTGGTTGTGCAGCTGAAGTTGAGAGTGTGGGAGCGGGCAATTTGCCAACTCAGGAGCTGTAAAGCTTCATGGCCGCTCCCCATTCCTCCAAAATTGAGTGTTATTCTGTCTGATCTGGAAAAGCCTGCCAAGGACACTTGTTTCCCTCCAGTTCCGAAAGGCCAAGCCTAAGAAAATTGGACAAGTATACAAATAAGATGGGCTTGAACACTGAGGGTTTGGAGCTACATGGAGAAAGTGAACAGTTTTTGCTAGGCTTACGTGCCCACTTCTCTGCTCCATGTTCCCCACCCAGGGTATCAAAATAAGAAGAAAGGTTCAGCA
>NW_010207014.1:7284-17760 GCF_000695765.1 Mesitornis unicolor
CATACCCATCCCTCTTGGGAAAGTGAGGAAAACCCTTCTGCTTGAGGGTGAGGAGGAGTTCTAATTTCATGGCAGGCAGTGAAAAAGAGCTGAGGGGAAAGGGACTTGTTCTGTTCCTGCTATTTAAATTTATTCCCTTCACCTTACTGACCCTCACTCACAGCAGCTCCAGCAACGTGCCCTTCCACTTCATGCTTTTCTCCCATTTGCTTAGTCCTTTATTCATCAGCAGTAGCTGTTGCATGCACTGGTTTCTCACACTGTTAGCCAACACACATGCTACTTCAGGCCCCACACCTTCCCGTATTTAGGAACAAGGAATAATAGTAACCTTTTGCTGATCGCATACCCATTGCTGATGGCAAGCAGGATATGGCCCACAAGCTGCCAGCTCTTGAAGTCATGCATGTAGGGTTTTAAGGTGTAATCCTTTCCTTGTAAGGAGGTACCAGTTGAGGAATGTTACCTTCCTAACACATTGTTGTCATGCTGATGCTTCTTATCAGTACAGGCTGGGCCAGCTCCTTAGATCATCATCGACTCCACACTTCTTTTCTATGACAGATTGGTGAGAGCTTTTCCACAGCTTAGCTGTACAAATGGACAAGATCTGCTTGTTTCTCTGGAAGGATGTAGCTTTCCTTTTTTACTTTTGGCAGTGGGTTCACTTGGTTTCTCTTCTGATACCGCACTAACAGTGCAGAGAGGAAATGCCTACAGGCATGTTCTTTTCAGGGCACTCTGTGAACCCCAGCACAAAAGAGAATGAGGTTGTTGAATGCCCACTTGTGCCCTGCTCGCTTGAGAGAACACAGCCTGTGTGACTGAGCTGGCTGTTAATTGTTTTTCCTTTGCTGAGCTGGGGTTCTTGCCCTTGTTTCCCCAAGGCGATTTGCTTTCTCTTTCTCTGTGTGCTGCATATTTTTACTGACCCAGACTTCTCCATTTCCCATGCAGTTATTCTATAAGAATGGGCAACCCTTCCCTGCTCACCGGCCTGTGGGGCTGCGAGTTCACATCTGCCATGTGGAGCTAGCAATTGATATTCCTGTAACCCAGGAAGTTCTTCAGGAGCCTAATTCCAATGTGGTGAAAGTGGCCTTCACTGTGCGCAGGGCTGGGAGATACGAGATCACTGTAAAACTCGGTGGCTTGAATGTGGCCTACAGCCCCTACTACAAGGTGTTCCAGCCAGGTAAGGTCTAAGTGGCCCAGTAATGGTTTAACGTAGATTCGGAGGTACTGGAGGCAGTTAGGTAGATGTGTTTCCAGCTAAAATAAGTAGGTGACAGGGAAAGGGTTACCTGTCATCATTTTCCTCTTGCCACGTGGAGATCCCAGCAATAGACCCGTGAATAAAACATACTTGTGACTGCCTGTACGTGGCAAAAGAGAAACTGCCTTAGAGAATAAGTCATTAATGCTGCTTGAACTCCCTAACCACTTGTGTCATGTTCTCCATTTTGTACTCTCTTCTACATGATCCACCTAGCAGTCAAGAGAATGAATTTTTGTGAAAGTATCGTGTTGTTTGTATCCAGATTGGAAATGCTGTCGTGATTTGACTCTTTTCCTCTTTTGAATACCCTACTCTATTCTTTTAAGTTCCTGGAGCAGTTGATACCTTTTATTATACACTTCTTTAAATACATTTCTTTTTTAGCCATTTTAAATTGTTTCCTTTTACTTTTGTTTTTTTGACTCCAATGGGCATGTTTTCTATTTCATGTCCATGTTCACTGAAAGTACCTGCGTTACATTGCATTGTGTTGATGATCTTTCAGGGTCCCTTCCAACTCCTAATATTTTGTGATTCTGTGAACACAAAGCTTGCTAAGATAGCCCTTTAGAAAGAGGGAGCTCAGATTCAACTCGTGTACTCTCCAGGCTGAAGTTTGTGTGGTAAGCTGTGTCTGCAGGGTTCCTTGACTTGTGCTTTGTATCTGCAGTGGGAGCAAGTTCTTGAAGGTTAGAATGGAGGAAAGAGCATTCTTTAGAGGGCTAGTAACTGGGTTTGCTTTATCAGTATTAAATTTCTGACCCAATGCAGATCCTGTGCACCACACCATGTATTTCAGTGCTCAGATGCTTTGTTTTTTGCAGGTAGGGCCATAGAATGTGTTTAGGTTTGATCCATTTTCATGGGAATTGTGTCTGTAGTTGCTTTTCCTTTGCTCTTTAGCTTCACCGTGGAATTTGTTTAACTCTAAACTGTTGTTGTCTGCTTCAGGTATGGTGGTTCCCTCCAAAACCAAAATTGTCTGCCATTTCTCCACTCTGGTGCTGACCTGTGGGCAGCAGCACACTCTGCAGATAGTTCCCAGAGACGAGTATGACAATCCCACCAGCAATTCTGTGTCCCTTATAGATGAGCACAATTACAGCCTCTCCATCCATGAGGTGAGTGCAACCCTATCCCTTGCTGCTTGACTTCAGGTGAGCTAGAGAGCCCCCTTTATTAATTTGTTTTCTGTTTAGCTGGGTCCTCAAGAAGAAGAGAGCTCTGACGTTGTATTTGAGAAGTCTGTGGTGTCCAATCGGCAGACTTGTGAAGTGTTTTTCCGGCTCACCTTGCACTGTAGGGGCTGTTTCCACGCCTGCATCTCCTACCAGAACCAGCCCATAAGCAATGGTGATTTTGACATCATTGTTCTAAGTGGTGAGTCAAGAGCTACTCAGGATTCGTTCTCCAGGTGTCCTCTTACAAGATGCTTTGCACGCTCATGCAGCAGACCTAAATGTGGCTTCCCTGCAGGCTAGCCATGCTTAATTGCTTGAGGAATGCCTATCCGTTTGAAAATGCTAAGGTAAATGAAATTGCTGCTGACAAGGGAGATCGGTGAAGGCTGATATTCTCTGTTCCATCAGCAGATAAAAGCACTTGTGTTTTTTTCCCCTATCACAGGAGGTTTACCTCTGAAATTAAGCAATTTTTATTGCTTGCTAGAACTTGGCATCTGAACCACACTGTGAGCGAGCCAGTTATGTATTGTACATTAACTTGTATGGGTGAAGAACACTGCATGTAACCAAAGCGCTATTTTTCTTTTTTAATTTTATTTTTTCCTTGCAATTTTGTAATTCCTGGATTCTTCAGGAGTCAGTCAGTCTGCAGTGTGGCTGTCAGGTGGCTATGTCTTCAGGCTGGTGCTCTGAGACAGAGGTTCTGTGTGCCTTTTTCCTTGAACCAGTTGGCACCTGAAGCCAGGACAGACAAACTGCTGTCTTGAAATATTTTCCTCCCACTCCTGGGTTCTCTTTATCAGAGTTTCACATGGCAAGGTTTTCCTTTGGATGTGCAGCCTTGTCTTTAAAATCGTAGTAACTACTTTGGTGGTGGTCTGTGGATTCTTTCTATTTTTTGATTCTGCTCTCCATTTAGATTTACACAACTCACTTGTGTCTGTTTCTCTCAGAGAACGAAAAGAACATTGTCGAACGCAATGTGTCCACCTCAGGTGTCAGTATTTACTTTGAAGCCTACCTTTACGATGCTCCTAGTTATACCAACACTCAATGGCAACTTCCACCAACGCACCTGAGCTCCTCCCAGCGTCGCCCTTCTACTGCAACTGAGGATGAAGATGAGGATTCTCCCTCTGACAGCCAAACCCCTGAGAAAGTGAAGAAACCTAAAAAAGTGTACTGCTATGTGTCACCTAAGGTAGCTATCACAAAGTTAACCACTCTTGAGTGCATGTTTAAAACACACTACAACTGAAGAGCTTCCTTGTGCCCTGTATCTTAGCTGCAGGTTTACGTGACTTAGATTTGGCTAAAAAAGGTTTGCCTAAGGCTAGACAGCAAATGTGGAGCTCGTGACTGAGAATAATGTTTAAATGCTCCTTGAAGTTTTAGGACTCCATGTGTGTTTCTAGGTCTGATCCAAAGCCTACTGGGAATTTTCTCCCTGATTGTCCAGTAGATATTCTGTTTGCCTTTGCTTTGCCCTGGTCAGGTCAGACGTGTGATTCCCTCTCTGTTTCCAGTACTTGTAGATCAGAACTTAGAGGAAGACACTCCTCAGATTTTGTCTTTGTCCTGTTTCTTGAATGTTTCAGGGAAAAACAAAAGGGAAAAAAAATAGAGGACAAAGGGTAAATGTGTAAGTAGAGGAAACAGGATTCAAGCAATTCAAGAGAAACTTACAGTTCTCTTATAGTAAGACTATGTTAAAAGAGACTGTTACCCCTTATTATTGCCTATGAGCATTCAGGGAAACTAGAAAGAAAAGTCCGCTAAATCTACTAATTAATTTAAATTCACTTTGTTAATCTGTCCATCTGAATGCATTCTGAAAAATGCAGTGATTAATATCAAAGTGAAAAACTAATCCAGGAGTTGCTTTCCTGACAGAGAGAAAGAGGGCTGTGAAACAGGTCTAGGATGCAGAGTGTTGCTAGAGATTTCTAGATCTCTGCTGCAGAACGGACTCTGGGAATGAGTGATGGGTCCTCGTGAGCTCAGCATCCTTTCAACCTGGGGATATCATTCTGGATTTTTATACCTCTTCTGTTGCATTACCTGGTAAACGAGATCACCAGAAGTGGGTACTGCTGCAGGTTCCTTTTAGGTACCAAAGTTCTTAATGTGATCCTGATGCTTAAATAATTGCATCCCTGGATATATCTCTATATCTACCTGGAGCATCTGTCCTGTACAGTAGATAACTGTCACTATGCTGTCATTTCTTTGAGGGGTTGCTCTTCAAATTTGCTTTGTTTCTGGAGGAATGCTGCTCGTCAGTTTTTCCAGTCATTGCAGCTAGAACAGACTTGTGCAGGAAATGGTTTTGTGTTTTGTCTAAAGATTTCATCTTAGCTTGCTCTCCAAAAGGCGACAGTTCCACAGTTGGGAGTTATTTGTTCTGGCAGAAATATATTAAGAAGAATGTTCTTCAAATCTCCTGGATTTAGCAATTGCAAGAGTTTTTAAAAAGTTGTTTGAAATGGTTGTGAAAATTAGGTGGCAGTAGCAATAGTTCTGTTAGACAGTGACTTTTTCCAAAACCTTTTTGTCAGTGCGTTACAATCTTGTCCTGAATTCAGCCTCTCAAGTGTACTTAACGTTACTTTCCAATTAGGCTGGTGATGTTCTGCTGAACACAGTGGCTTACTGCTGTAAATTCTGTGTCGTGCTGGGATCCCATGTGTCCTGAATACACGCAGTTAAGTCTTACTGACAAGTTGCTTACAGTTCTGTAGAGCTTGAAAGGTTTTTATGTATTGAGCCAGAAGAAGATGTCACCAAAAGTTGCAGAAACCTGTCCCTGGGGTTGGAGGGAGGTCTGGCCTTATGGATCTGTCCTGTGCCTCATGTGTTTCAGGGACAGTCCTTCACAGATGTGACCTTTAATATTTTCTTTTCCTTGTGGTTACTCAGCAATTCTCAGTGAAAGAATTTTACCTGAAGATCATTCCGTGGCGCCTTTACACCTTTAGAGTGTGTCCTGGCACAAAGGTGAGCCTCTTCGCAGGTAGCAGTCGCTGCACCTCCGTGTTGTTAGCTTATGGTCTTTGTGAATGACAGTCTGAGTTGTTGGTTTATTTTTCCTTTTGAAGAGAAGGGCTTCCACCCACAGAGCAACATTTTGTTGTGCAGAATTCAAACTCTGGAATTCCCTCTCGATGCCTAAATTCTGCTAATATTTAAGAATAGTAGCTAGTTGTATCAATCCTTCCTGCCTTTGATGCAATGCTAGGAAAAATCTCGTTTGCTTTTTGCATTTCTCTTGTTTGTATTCCTCATAACCTTGCTAAAATGCTGTGATTTTGTCCACTGAAGCCCCCTAGGCTAGGGTGTGAAGTTTGAAGCAGCCTCCTGACTGGAGTCTGGATGCTTGAAATAATGTTCCTGTTAATTGCATCCTGCATGGGTGAGCAGAGCAAGTCTTAGAGCACAGGTGGTGTTGCTCTGTCTACTGAACATACTGTGCCTTCTGCATGATGGGTTTACCCTTTCTTGCATCTTTTTGCTGCTAGTTTTCATACCTTGGTCCTGACCCTGTGCACAAATTACTGACACTGGTGGTGGATGATGGGATCCAACCCCCTGTGGAGCTCAGCTGCAAGGAGAGGAACATCTTGGCAGCCACTTTCATTCGCTCTCTGCATAAAAACATAGGTAAAGGGGCGGTGAGGTGGGTACAGTAGTCAGGAAGTTAGCACATAAATCTGCTAGTTTCCCCAAGGAATGAAGATTGCCAGCACTGAATGACCTTTGATGAGCACTCTGATTCCTGGAGTCTTGTGTTCTCTTCCTGTTGGTGCTTCCAGTGAATGTATTTTATTATGCCAGCTGTTCCTTTTCAGTTTGGCTTTTCTGTCAGGCTCTTTGAAAGTGCACCTGTGAGTATCTGAATGTCAGCAACACTAACTGCATACTGCCTTTAGACTTCTGTCTCCAAACCTTGCTCGTCCTTGGGCTGTGAAGCTGACCTGTGCAGTTAGTCTTAGGAATGCCTTCTAGATGTGTGAGGTGTTGAGAGCTCAGGCCTGACCCGAGTTGTCACTGTTCTCAGGAGGCTCAGAGACCTTCCAGGACAAAGTAAACTTCTTCCAGCGAGAGCTTCGTCAGGTGCACATGAAAAGACCTCATTCAAAGGTGACGCTGAAGGTCAGCCGGCACAGCCTGCTGGAGTCGGTGAGTGCATAGGTCACTTTGCTTAAACCCAGTGCTTCCTCCTTCCTGTTTCTTCTGCTCAGTGCCTACAGAAATCCAAACTGGCATGTGCTAGGGCAGCCACACTAAAAAGGGTCAGCCCCTCTGTTTCAAGGCAGATGCCAGTAGACAGCTTGAGATGGGAAAAAGAAAATTAAAATCTAAAGGTGGTTCCTCTGTGTCAAGGTTTAATATTGTGTGGGATGCTGTGTACCTTCTCTACAGCCAGTTAGATCAGACCAGTTTCTTAAATAATTAGGAAACTTTGGCTCTGATAAATTTTTAAGGAACTCATCGTGGAGTAAATTGAGCCCTGAGAGATATCTAGGTTAAATACATGCAGAGCCTGGAAAAGCAGGAAATCTGCTGGTGCAGTTCTGTCCCTGCTCTGCATTGGAACCTGAGGCCCAGAGAGAGACTGTCTACCTGGACCGGATTTGGGAGCAGAACCTAGAGCTGTTGAGTCTTTATCTACTGTTTCTCTGGTACGGAGCCATTCGGCGAGGGAAGCTGTCAAGTCAGGTGTTACTGAGCTGCATACATGAAACTCTTGCATCAACAGGCTTCTAGTGGGGTTCAGTGTGATGATGATAAAATATCTGTAGAGTCTGAGTTAAATCTTCACCGATGCTGACCTGAGCTGATGTGTTTCCAAAATCAGACTTAAGAAATAGTCATGCGTATAATAGAGTTCTTAGCTGCCATTCTGAGTACTGTGTACACAGGGCAGGCGGTTACCCTGACTTATTGTTTCCACATGTGTCTCACAGTGGTAATGTTATAAAGATGGAAAAGAACATTTCTGGGGAAAGCAGGAGTGACTGGGATTTTCCTTGATTTACACTCAGTAAATCTATTTTGCAATATTTTCTGCACTTATGAGCTTGTAGCGTTAGTGAGATTGTTTCAGTTAATAGCTTGCTGCAAAATAACTTCACATCTAAACAGTATTTCCATGAGTATCTTTTGCCTCTATTTTGGAAATTTCTGCACTGTCATGAGCGCTGGTGTTACAGCCTGGTAAGACAAAATAAATAACGTGCTGTAACAATAATAAATGTAAGCTTTAGTGTCCAGGTCTGCCAGGCACAGTGAATGTGACCAGTGTGTTTAGCCCAGAGGTGTGACTGGCCTGATTCTCGAACCTATTTGAAGATTGGCTAAGCCGAAGCTACCTGTACGACTGAGGGCTGCTGTGCAGCTTTTAAAGTTTTCTTTAACTGGAATCAGAATTGGGACACAGGAAGTTCTAGATACTTGAAATACTTTGTTACTTTTTTGCATTGTGACTTGCTTTAAGTATGAACTCGGTGAACTCTTCGAGATATTTTCTGATGCTCTCTGAAACGTTCCTTTTGAAAATCTAACTTGTGGGCTGAGTGCTTTACAGAAATTGCTCCTTCCCACAGGCATTTTAATTCTTTAAACAGTACTGTGGTGCAGCCTTGAGAGGGATATGACTGTGCTGTGCTAAGACATCACTGGTTTTAAGATGAGCTGTATTTATGTGGATAATGTGTCTCATTAGAAAATGAGGAATTGGCTTCTGTGGCTTTGGACAAATAAGAATTAGACCTCAGAAGTTCCTAATTCTCGGTTTTATACTTTAGAGTACTAGACTGTGTCTTGGTTTTTATATTGCTTAAATTGCCCAGCCACATGTGCAGGATTGCATAGTGGTTACTGGGTGCCAAGCACTAACGGCTGCTGCTAATATATTTTTTTTTCTCCCTAGTCTTTTAAAGCAACACGGAATTTTTCTGTTTCTGACTGGAGCAAAAACTTTGAAGTGATTTTTCAGGATGAAGAAGGTGAGTTATCCTGTGAATACATTTGAGGAGCAGGTAAAAGGAGTGCCAGTGGAGTGGTTTTAGAAATTCTGTTTTCTTGTAGCATGCCTGTCCTTTCTGGCTTGCCAGCCCTTTTACTTTCTCACAGGTGTTAGTGAAGTATCCTGCTGGTGCAACTCTATCCCTACTTTACATAGGGACCTGAGGCCCAATAAAAAATATTAGGACTAGGTTTGGGAGCAGGCCCTAGAGTTCTGGAGTCCCTGTCTAATGCTTTTTTGCTATGGAGCTGTTCACTGCAATGAGCTCTCATGTCGGGTAATACTGAGCAGCATGCAAGAAACTCTTGAACTAATGACCCATGGATGACCAAGCTTGTTTTGTTTTGTAGCTCTGGACTGGGGAGGTCCACGCAGAGAGTGGTTTGAGCTCATCTGTAAGGCGTTGTTTGATACCACCAATCAACTCTTTACCCGCTTTAGTGATAATAACCAGGCCTTGGTGAGTCTGCAGTTCCTATGCTGAATGCACAGAACTGTGTGCATTGATATGCTACTGGTTAAATAACGCTGATGCTAAATTCAGTAAGTGGTGTGCAACCTTACCTGTTCTTTAGCTTGCCTGCACAGTCACTTCCAGTGCCTTGCTTCAAGCTTTCCTTAATGATCTTCACCCCCTGAAGTGTCAAAGAACTGGCTGGATGAACAGCAGAGGGTGGCCAGACAGCAGGGAAGGCTGGATTTCTGGGCAAGAGGAGGTGGCATTAGAGGCTTTGTTGGGTCTGAGTGTTGTAGAAGCAGTTTCTGGTCTCACACAGCTTCTGGCCTGTGCATGTGAAACATTTTGTATTCTTCCTAGGCAGGCTCAGGCATTTTATTTCTATTGCCTGTCTTTGAGGATATTACACTAAATCTTCTGGGACAGGCTGAGATGCAGTGACTCAAACTGGTCTGATATTTGCTATTTGTGCTAGGCTTGTCTGGTACTTGAAAATTTAATTTTGCTTCCTCTTTGCAGGTGCATCCAAATCCAGGGCGTCCCACATATTTACGACTGAAAGTATATGAATTTGCAGGCCGCCTAGTAGGAAAGTGTCTTTATGAATCCTCTCTGGGAGGTGCTTACAAACAACTGGTCCGAGCTCGCTTCACCCGATCCTTCCTGGCTCAGATCATAGGACTTCGTATGCATTACAAGGTAAAGCCTCCCAGCCATGTCTGAAGCCTATACTGGCTCTCCTTCTCTCCTCTGGGGAGAGGTTGAATGTTGGTGTAGTAGAAGCAGATCCAGAGTTCTGGTTAACAATGTATGGTTTGTTTTGTTTTTCTTTTCTTCCCTCCAATGTCCCTGTCTTCTTTTTCTTTCACACAGTATTTTGAAACAGATGACCCAGAATTCTATAAATCCAAAGTTTGTTTCATACTGAACAATGATGTGAGTGAGATGGATCTTGTTTTTGCTGAAGAGAAGTATAGCAAAACAGGACAGCTGGAGAAGGTAAGGGAGGCAGTTCCTGAAGGTGGGACAGTTTAACCCCTTCTGCCTCTAGCAGAAGAGGAGGGGAGGCAGAGAACCCTGCTATGTGCCCCTGAAAATTGAGCTTGCTTTGGGCATTTACTCCTTGCTTGGGTTTATTCTGGTTAGGAGTTGAGGTTTGGGGAATGCTGCTGGTCACACTCACGTCAAGTGCTCTCCTGTTTTCAGGTGGTGGAACTGGTGACAGGAGGAGCCCAAGTACCAGTGACCAATGAAAACAAAATCTTGTATCTAAACCTGCTTGCGCAGTACAGGCTGGCCAGTCAGGTCAGAGAGGAGGTGGATCACTTCCTGAAAGGTAACACGCTGTCTGCTCCCCTCTCCTTTCTGCCTTCATGTCCCAGGGGGTAGCACTTGCTGCTCTTCTCTTCTCTCCTCTTCTCTTCCAGGTCTTAATGAATTAGTTCCTGAGAACCTCCTGGCAATTTTTGATGAGAATGAGCTTGAGGTAATTGCTGCCTCCCTAAGCATCTCTACCTTTACTTTCCCT
>NW_010207014.1:17791-20515 GCF_000695765.1 Mesitornis unicolor
GTGCATTCTGGATCTGGCATAAAACCAAAATGTTTCTTCTCTAAGCATTAAAATGTTTGTAATTTGCACAGTAGCTGTTGCTTTGTTTCTTGGGCTCCTGACTTTCTGACTGCAGTCCCTTGCCTTTCAGTTGCTTATGTGCGGTACTGGAGATATCAGTGTCTGTGACTTCAAGGCACACGCTGTAGTGGTAGGAGGATCTTGGCACTTCCGTGAGAAGGTAAGTGAAAGGATTTCTCCCTCCTGCTCGCTGAAACCAGTTATTCCAACTACAGCAGAAGACAATTTAAACTGGGAACGAATTTCTTGGTTGTAAATTAAGCTCCCAGAAGTACAAAGCGGAAGATTTGAGGGTGAGGAGTGGGATTGCGCACGTTATGAAATATTTCCCCCCCAGAGATACCGTTCAGCCTGGCTGGCTAGAGATGATGCTTAATCAGTTGCTAACAGGAAAAAAATCAACAGCAGTGATCTTTTTAAGAAAAGCCAACAAAGCGCTAATTAAGAACAGTTCGGCAGGGAATCGGGAGGAACTGGTGGGAATTGCCGCTACTGAAGGCGTTCTTGGTGATATACTTATCTCTAAGGGATGCTTGAAGATCATGATTGCAGCCCACGTGGAGTATTTGGAATTCAGTGCTCTGGTAAAGACTATTGATGTAGCCTAAATTTGTATCCTGTAATTGTTCCCATCCCTCCCTGCCTTTCCCAGTGGGAGGGATATGGGGACGGTAGCAACTTCATTTAGAAAAATAACGGAAGCTGCAAAAGTACCAGAGGATGTGAAAAAGCAAAAGATTAGCATAGTGCAAGAAGCAAATGAGCTTCTGCATTGTAAACCTACCTCATTACCTGTTGCGGGTATTTCTGAAAATAAAATCTCTGTGGGGAGAGCAGAAGCTCTTCTGCTTTAAGGGAAAGGACTGGTGGGAGGTAGTAGCGTGGGACATGACTTAACTGACAAGAAGCAGCTATGTAATACTTGCCTTTATGTGTCACTCTGATTAAAACAAAAAAAAAATTGACTATTAGGAGGGCACTTGCTTGCAAGGGCAATTGACTGATCTTCTTGCAACTTGCTTATGTGCTTATTTGATTTGCTTGGCTGACCTGGCTTTACTTTCCCTGTTTCCTAACAGGTCATGAGGTGGTTTTGGACTGTGGTCTCCAGTTTCACGCAGGAAGAGCTGGCCAGGCTCTTGCAGTTCACAACTGGTTCCTCCCAGCTGCCCCCAGGAGGCTTTGCTGCGCTCTGTCCATCCTTCCAGATCATTGCGGCTCCAACTCACAGTACTTTGCCAACAGCCCACACGTGGCAAGTATCCTGGGGTGGTAGGACTTTCTGCATCGTGCTTTTGGGAATGACACTGCTGGCTGTGTGCAAGCAGTGTATAATACGTGACGTGTGTGATTCTTCTGTCAACCTCTCTAAAAGCGGCTGATGGGGATGGACCCCTCTCCAATCTAGTCTGAACAGAGTTTTTCTTCTGTTTTGCAGTTTTAACCAGCTGTGCCTCCCTACTTACGACTCCTATGAAGAAGTGCACAAGATGCTGCAGCTAGCTATCAGCGAGGGTTGTGAGGGCTTTGGCATGCTGTGATTTCCCCTTTCCAGGAGACCACACTTAACCTCCTGGCTCTTCGTGGCAAGACCCGGGTTCAATCCTCTGCTTGTTCTCCTTCCCTTCACATGGGCAATGGAGGCAGAGCAAAGACTCCGTATAAAGGAATTTGTCATCCAGAAGATGTCATGTGGCCTTTCCGTATTCCAAATGTGTCATCAAGAGCTCATCTTTTCCCTTTCCCTCATTCTCCCTTTGGTTCAGTCTGAAACAGCAGAAGGACTGTGATGCATTCATCAGGGAGATATTGCACTTGATTTCCCTGCACACTGTGCTCCTTTCCTTCTGTGAGAAGGTGAACTTCATAAGCAGAAGTTACAGTGAGGTGCAGGAGATGTGCTGAGCTGCCTTTATTGTAGCTCTCTGGGAGGAAGAGGGAAGACCAGCATGGAGCTCTCCTGGAAACCTGGCTCATGGGAAGCCTTTGTAACTTTCCATGTCTTGTCTCAGCTCCCCCAGTGATGCTCCCCAATAGCTCATCTGACTCTGTGACTCACAGGGTTGTCCATCCTTTCAGCACCTGACCCAGAAGGGTTTCTGGTTCTACTTCCCCATCTTGCTCTGGATGCTGCTGTCGCCTGTGCCACAGAGAAAAAAGGGGTGGTATCCACTGGCGGGAGTAACCCAAAGGGGAGAACAATCTCGTTGGAGCACATGTGCTGGCCCTGACAGTGATCCTGTACTACCTCCACCAGGGTCCAGCAGCAGAAGCGTCCTTCTCCAGCAGTGGCTGGTGATGAGCCTCTGCAAATGAACTGGAAGTGGAGTTTCTCCTCCATTGAATGTTTCTGACAGTGATTAATGATGTTGCACAGGAAGCTGTCCCATGCCCTTGCCTTCTTCTCCCTTCCTCAGGAAAGAGAGTATGGGCATGAGTGAGATCCCTCAATGCTGAGCACCAATGCCTATCCCACATTCACCTTCAGGGTATGTATGTTCTGTAGTAACAGTGACAGGTCAGTGAGCAGCTACAGTGTGCACTGGGCTTGTGTCTGTTGTGGGGGTGATGGTACCAGGCAGGATGTGGTACCTCCGCCCTGGCATCCCACAGGGTCTTGGCTTCTACCTCTATCATGCAGCAGCCTGAGGCTTCTCTTTTCCT
>NW_010207014.1:20546-21892 GCF_000695765.1 Mesitornis unicolor
TCCCTACTGCATTTCAGGCAGAGTTTCCAGAGGGGTGCTGGTGCCTGAAGAGCAGCTGGCTTTCTGTCCTCCCAAGCTTCCTACTGTCTTTCTTCAGCTCTCATTTCCTTCAGTTCTATTCAGTGCTGCTGGCTTTCCAGCACGAAATACTAACTAGAACTTCACTCAAGAGATCACTTGACAGCCTGCACTCACCATTGTCTGGCTTGTGGGGAATACCAGCGTGAGACGTAAGCTTATGATTAGGCTGTGTTGTTGCTCGCGGTCCATTCTTCCCTTCCCGGGGAAATAAAGGGAAGGGGAATCTGGGAATCCTGATGAGTTCTCCAGTGAAGCAAACTGTAATATCTGAGTTCTCAAAAGTCCCTCAGACAGTTCATGTCAGGAGTCACAGTGTGAGAAACCTGCATTGCTCCTGTCTGCAATGTCAGCTTCCACTGGATTATGGAATTGCTGGGTTTCTTCCAGAGTGCAGTCTCAGACTGGCATCCCTGAGCTAAGTTTAGAACACCGTATTAGATAAAAAGTCGGATCATCCTCTTTAGCCCCCTTCTGTCCTCAAGCTGATCCGAGCAGACTTCTGCACAGTATGGATGTTTTAAGATAACGGTGTGCTTTTCCAGTGTAGCGTAGTTGAATTGACTGGGAATTTGGGGGAATTATTCTACATCTAGAAAATGTTTTAAGGAAGCATCTTAGCCATTCTTGGGCTGAGTGTGTTCCTTCCGTACAGGAAAAAAAACAAATAAGCCATTTTGGTGCCAAAAAGCAGTCAGCTGAGTTTTGAGACTACTCAGGGGGATTTCTTTGCCTTGTGAATTCATTCCCTCACTGGTGCTGAGGTGCTGCGAGGCTGCCAGCTGGAGAGTTGCCACTGTTGCGCTCTGACAGCCACTTCAGTAGTGGCTGTGCTCCCTTCTTTAGTGCAGGCTCCATTCTACAAGGTCGTGACCTCTGGGTGGAGAGTGTGGTGCCATGTTATTTACACTGCAGATGGCTTCCGTGGTCAGCAGAGCTACAGCTCCTGTGTTCTCCATGCCACCACTTCACTGCTTTCTCCAGGGACCGAGAGGAGGTGGCGGTGCTCAGCTTAGCTTCTGTTTGTTAGGAGGCGCAGCTTGGTGCTGTTCCCGCAGTGCAGCCTTGTCGTGCAGTCTCACCTGGGGAGGATGTTTCCAGCCTTGTAGCTATGGGCCAACTCTGCCAGTGACATCTTGCTCAGGAATCTTCTCCTTCTCTTGAGCTGGACTTTTTTATTCCGAGGATGAAGTAGCTGGACATTGGGCAGTCTTCCTCTACTGGAAAGAGCTGCTAAATGCTGAAGTCCAGATAAACTACATCCACAG